>NC_069737.1:15109849-15194849 GCF_027358585.1 Pangasianodon hypophthalmus | reverse complement strand
AAGCGCGTTCACTCCTTTTCCTTAAATGCGCTTTTATAGAGTTCTGGATATATTTCCCACCATACTTTTTTAATGGTAACTATTTTCTTTCTTTTTTTTCTTGTTTAATCTTCGTGCCAGAGAGAAGTAGATCCGGTCTTTTGAGTCTGCAGAGGGGCGGAGGGATACAAAAAGCGCATACTACTGTGCTAGATAGTATGTCAGTCGTTAGGTGGCGTACTACTTTTGGGCATGCTACAGAGTAAAGAAGAGTAGAGTAGTATGCCTGGGTTATGGGCACGTTGGATAGAGAGAAAGAGAGCGCATTAGTGCGAACAGAGTGAGAGAAGGAGAGCTTCTCGCTGCCATGTACAATCTGGGAACTTATAAACTCCATGAAAAACCACCAAACGACGGGCGTTAGAGACGGATCAGGTAGGAGAGAATTCAACTTTAAAGACCTTTTCCAGATCCGCTGCTTTTTAATGTTCAGAACTTCAATGCGTAAAAGTTTTTGCCCCGTCGGATTTGTAATTACTGCTTAGTTGGCACTGGTTGAAACTTGAGCATGATGATTTAAGAGAGAGAGAGAGAGAGAGAGAGAGAGAGAGAGATGCAGGGATGTTTGTAAATGCGTGATGTTTTGCTGGTGGATGTGTAAATGTTTAGGTAAGTTCCTGCGGGCTTTGTTTGAACACGCATCCACGCATCTGGCTGCGGGACTTGAATAGAGAACGCGCTTGGAAAAGAGAAAGAGAGAGAGAGGGGGATGGGATCCTGGGCTTTGCGATTTAACAAGTCGCTTTTGTTAGACGGGGTTTTTTTGTTGCACAAATCAAACTTGCTTCAAAGCCTTCGTGTGCATGTTTGATCCAAGTCGGTGAAAGTCTGAATAAGGTGCACGAGGTGTAAATGTTAACTTTGCTCTGTGTAGAGTCTCCCTTTCTGCACCAGTGGGGGGAAAAGTCCTTATTCTTTAAACTTGATCTAAATCAGTTGTTCTCAGTGAGGTCCAGAAGCTCCCAGGGATCTGGTGTGTGATTTATTGTATTTTATTTTATTTTTAATTTTCTTACAGGAGTGAAAATCACATCCCACCACCATCAAGTCTATAAATAATGTCAGCTTGGATTTAATGCTCTGTGAGTGGATAGTTCAGGAATAAAAAGCTCTCGGCTTCTAATGAATTGCCACTATATGTGTGTACGCATTTAAATAATGAGTGTAATATTTGGGATAGCTGGATTATGTTTATAAATCTGTGCCTTGGGGGGTCTATAAAAAGCCAATTTATTTTATAGCTAAAGCAATCCCAGACTGCAACAATTTTGAGAAGCCCAGAGCTAAACCCTTGGCATATCTGAACTAATTACAGACTTATGAAATATGCACAATATCCACTACCAACTGAATTGCTGTCTGCTCCATTGCAACTTTGTTGTTTCAATATGCCGTGCTTCACAATGAAGCGTCTCTATGAAATAATAATCCAATCCGTGGAGGCGAGTTGACTTGCTTTGTAGAACATCTGTATCTGTGGGGAATGTTCCATGCGTTCCAGGCTAAACAGTGCCTAAAAGATTACAAATCTCATAACAACCAGTGGAATGTGTGTATTTGTATATATCCAGGACAAACCGCTTCCATCCTCCCTGGGAGCGCTGCTGTTAATCATTGGCGACTGGGTCCCGTTGTGCGCCTGTTGAGACTAGCACGACTGGAAATAAGAGATAGGGAGGAATGACCGTTCAGCCTGACTTGGATTATATCTGCTGTGCTAGAATCGATTTGCCATTTAGATTTGTTTCATTTCAGAAATGCGAAGCAACCATATCTGATTGCACAGTGATTCCTTAAAGCTGACTTTACGCTGTACGATTTTGCTGTCGCAGACAAAAATCGTATGTTGTAGTAAAAGAATTCTTTGTTCATGAGTTGAGATTGATGGTCTTAGAACGAATAATGTGACAAGCTCATGTTGCTGGCAGTTGATTTAGTGTCACTGTGAACCAAAGATGGATGAGGACAAAGTTTTGGCAGTGTCAGAAATTTTTTGATTAATTTCTAAGATTCTAAAATCCACCAATAGGAGGACAGCGCAGGATGACACCGAACTTAGGGAACAGCTACAGATATGGTAGTGGCAATGGCAAAACTTGAATGACACAAATGACAGAAAAATATCTTTATTAACTCAGACTTATTCGAAGAATGTTTGTGTTTATGCGAGCCTGTTTTCTAAGCTGATTTCCAAATCACGCTGATTGATTACGTGATTTTTTTTTTCAATCTCAGGTATGTAGTTAGTGGATCTTCATTGTGTAATCTGACATGGGGAGCATGTTACTATACAACCTGTTTTAAAATTTTATTCAAATCATCCTGTACAGTGTGACATGCAATAATATTGAAAGACAGCTGACATCGCTGTGGAAATTTAGCTTAATAATAAAATGTTGTTGGTGGAATTTATTAACTTTCCTAACTGTAACTGCATTTGATTTTTCTTCGAGTATAGTATAGATGCAGTGGCTCTCAAATTGGGGTCTGGGACGCATACCCATGAGGTCGATTAACTTTATCGCTTCAGTAAATAGCCAAAATATTATTGTACACATTGGAATAAGGAACGTAATATTTGAATTATTGGATTATGGTCATATAAAACAAAAATCTGTACTGAGAGGTTTTGTGGGTTTTTACAGCTGAAGGGATCCCTGGCTGCAAAAATTTTGAGAAAGCCCTGGTATAGATCTTGTTTCAATCAACGGTTCTCAATCTGGCATCTAGAGACCCTGAGGATCTGTAAAGCATAGCAAGGTGGTCTGTGGTGGAAAGCATGATCAAGCATGATCAAAGATGTTATTATAGATGTCATTATAATTAATTAGTTATTGTTACAGTTAGAAAAGTGTGTAAAATAGCTGTATAGGACACCTTTTTCTTATATTCTCTTCCTTTTTCTGCAGGTGGTTTGGTGAAGAGTGCTCTGCAACCATGCAGATCCAGGTGACTTCGCTGCTGGCTCTGCTGCTGCTGCTCCTGTGCAGCGGCGCCCGAAACCAAGGGCTGGATGCAAAGTCCGTTCCACACTTCACCCATCCTATTTACAATGCCACCATATTCGAAAACTCTGCTGCTAAAACATACTTGGAAGGCCCTGTCAAAATGGGCATCTACAACACAGACCCTTCATGGGAAATACGGTACAAAATTGTGTCAGGTGACAACGAGAACCTTTTCAAAGCTGAGGAGTATCAATTAGGTGACTTTACCTATTTGCGAATAAGGACCAAAGGAGGCAGCAGTGCTATTCTTAACCGGGAGGTCCGAGACCACTATTTGCTCACAGTCAAAGCTGTAGAAAGGAACTCAAATGCAGAGGCGAGAGCCCGAGTCATGGTTCAGGTACTGGATACCAATGACCTCCGGCCTCTGTTCTCTCCCACCTCTTACACCGTGTCCTTGCCAGAGAACACAGCAATCCGCACTAGCATTGCCAAGGTCACGGCGACAGACGCGGACATCGGTACGAATGGAGAGTACTACTACAGCTTTAGAGAGTGGACGGACATGTTTGCAGTCCATCCCACAAGTGGGGTGGTTACTCTAACTGGAAAACTAGATTATGCGGAGACAAAGCAGTACGAATTGGAAATATTAGCTGTAGATCGTGGGATGAAGCTGTATGGGAGCAGCGGATTTAGCAGCATGGCTAAACTGACTGTACGCGTGGAGCAGGCTAATGAGAATGCTCCAGTCATCACCGCTGTTACCCTAGCACCTTCCGACACGGACAAGGACCCAACTTACGCTGTAGTGACTGTTGAAGATGATGACCAAGGAGCCAATGGCGAAATAGCATCTCTTAGCGTGGTAGCGGGAGACCCTTTACAGCAGTTTCGAGCTATGAGAACCAGTCCTGGCAGTAAGGAATACAAAATTAAGGCAGTGAAGGAAGTCGACTGGGATAGTCAGCCATATGGTTATAACCTCACTTTGCAAGCTAAGGATAAAGGAAGCCCACCCCAGTTTTCCTCAGCTAAAGTCATCCACATCACTTCCCCACAGTTTAAAGTAGGTCCCCCTAAATTTGAGCAATCTGTTTTCAGGGCCAATATAAGTGAATTTGCTCCACTGCACACTCCTGTTGTAATGGTAACAGCTGTGCCAAAATATCCCCAATTGAAGTATGCTTTCAAACATAAATTGGACAAAATTCCCTTTGCAATCAATTCAGACACTGGCTTAATTACAACAGCTGGACCCATCCGTGCTGACTCTTTGCCACACTATGAATTAGAGGTAATTATTAGTGACAGAAAAGCAGCCACCAAAGTTATTATTGATGTGATTGACGTGAACAATAACGCCCCGGAGTTTCAACAGTCATCTTACAAGGCCAGTGTTGATGAAAACATGCCCTTAGGCACGAGTGTTCTAACAGTGAAAGCCACAGATTTAGACAGTGGAGAGAATGGCTATGTCACATACAGTATTGCTAATATAAATCCCCAGCCTTTTGTTATTGACTACTTTACTGGTGTTATCAGTACCTCAGAGCAACTTGATTATGAATTGATGCCAAGGATTTATAATTTACGAGTACGTGCATCAGATTGGGGTGAACCCTTTCGACGTGAGGTGGAGACACAAGTCACAATCAGCCTGAGCAATCTGAATGACAACAAACCTCTGTTTGAAAACGTGGATTGTCAGGTAACCGTGCCCAGAGATCACGGCACCGGAGAACAGATCACAACTATATCCGCCATTGATGCTGATGAACTTCAGCTGGTCAGGTACATGATCAAAGCTGGCAATGACCTGGATCTTTTTGAGTTGAACCCCAACTCAGGGGTGTTGTCCCTAAAGCAGCCCCTGAGTGAGGGTGAGGCAGCAACAACGTCATTGTACAGCTTGCAGATCATAGCCAGCGATGGAGAACATGAAACTCCAGCAATGTTCTTGAACTTAACTGTCGTTACTCCACGTAAACCAGTTCAAGTCAAGTGTGTCGACACCGGTGTAGCCACCATGTTGGCGGAAAAGTTGCTGCAAGGCAGTAAAATCCACAGCCAAGTTGAACCAGATGATAACTTTTTAGACCTTCATGCTGTCAATCGCTTTACACCTCAGTTCGCAGAATCATTCCCAAGCGTCGTTGAGGTTAAGGAGGATCTGCCTGTTGGGGCTCGGATCGTCCATTTGAGCGCTTCCGACTCTGACAGTGGTTTCAATGGGAAACTGGTTTATGTCATATCTGGAGGTGACACAGAAAGTCGGTTTGTAGTTGACATGAATGATGGTTGGCTTAAGGTGTATGCACCGCTTGACAGAGAGACATCTGATCATTACACACTAAACATTAGTGTGTACGACCTTGGAATACCTCAGAAATCGTCATCGCGCCTGCTTGACGTCAAGGTAACGGATGCTAACGATAACAGCCCACAGTTTCTACAAGACACATATTCAGTGGAAGTAAGTGAGAACACGGCTGTAGGGACTGAAATCATTCAGCTTGAAGCCAAAGATAGAGACCTGGGAGATAATGGCGTTGTCAGGTATTCTATATTGGCAGACACTGATCAGTTTGCTATTGATGAGGAGACTGGAGTGGTCAGGGTCAAAAAGCCGTTAGATCGCGAGGTTCAGCCTGAGTTGGTGCTCAGGATAGCAGCCCGTGACCAGGCTAGTGTTGAACCTCAGCTGGTATCGACCGTGTCACTTAAAATCACACTTGAAGATGTGAATGACAATCCTCCAAAATTTATACCTCCTAATTATCGGGTAAAAGTCCGTGAGGATCTACCTGTTGGTACTGTAATTATGTGGTTGGAAGCCCATGATCCTGATGTGGGAACCTCGAGCCAGGTACGCTACAGCCTTGTCGACAGTGGTGATGGGAAATTTGAGGTGGACAAACTCAGTGGTGCGGTCCGAATCGTACAGAATTTGGATTATGAGAAAAAACAAGTTTACAATCTTGTAGCCAGGGCCAAGGACAAAGGCAAACCAATTTCTTTATCCTCGACCTGTCATGTTGAGGTGGAGGTGGTGGACGTGAATGAGAATTTACATCAACCATGGTTCCCGTCGTTTGTGGATAAGGGATTTATCAAAGAGGACGTGCCGATCGGAACATCGGTCATGAAAGTAACGGCTCAGGACGAGGACAAAGGAAGAGACGGGGAGATTCGCTACTCTATTCGGGATGGATCTGGACTGGGGATCTTTGCCATCGATGAAGAAACTGGTGAGTTGTTTTGCTTTTTCCTCATGGCTGCTCAGGCTGAGACTGGATGTGAAATGTTTGTGAGTGGTTTGTTATTCATAAATATTTCATGAAGGAGATTGCTTTTGCATGACACAAGCAAACGTTGGTATTGCAAAGTAAGAATAGGGTTTAATTCCAGAAATCAGGTGCATATGCAGCTATGCTGGTGTTGGGACTATGTTGAGTCTCAATTTTTGGTTTTCTAGCATAAAGAGGAAGAATTGATGGCAGGAACAGATGGAGCAGCTGTCTTTCAGACCTGTCGTAAACATTCCAAACTAGTTGCTGAGCACTTCCCCCACATCGCTGCCAATCCACCACCCCCCACCACTCTCAACCTCCTGCATTTTTCCTTCTTTTCTTATTTTCCTTCTGTATTGTAAGCAGCTTTAATCTGGTTTGAGTATCTGAGCCAGTAGCTTATTTAAGATCACTGGTCTACCCTATTAATATTCAATAAAGGAATCCGTTGCTGTTTGAACCAAAGCAATTTTCTGTTGCAAAAGTCAAAACCTGACCTCATTAATGCCACACAAAGAATGTATTTATACCTCACTCTGCTGGTCACTGTGAGCACCTGTGCCAAAAAAGCTTAAAAATAAGCTGTCTGGAATTCTAACGGTTACTTGGCACACCACATCTATGTAGTGCTTCACTCACTTTTTTTAATATGCACAGAATTTCTCATTTATACCTTTAATGTGCACTTATGCCTTTTTTTCTTTCCGAAAATGTGTTCTGCGGGAATACATAATTAATGTACAAATGGGTCTGTGAAATTATCATAAATAAAACATTAGAGTTTTCTACATGTACTGTGCAATGTCCTTTTAAAAAGTTCTTCTGAAAAACTCTGTAAAATGTATTAAGCTTTCATTTAGATGAAGGTGGTGCAGGGCACTTCATTAAGGAGGGTAAATTAGACGTGGCTGTTAGGGATCCCTGTAGGGAAATCTCACTTTCTGCAGTGGTAAATTTAGCATGACAGGATGCGCTGGTGCTTCTTCCCCTACAGCACCATCTGCCAGTCATTGTGCCTGCCCAGTATCATGGAGATTGTTTTGCCTCGTTCAATAAGAGGTTATTGATCATTTGTTTTGGTTGAGTCGCCAACACACTGGGAAGAATAAAGAAACTCAAAGAAAATGCTGGATCCAATGTAATTTCCTTTTTTTTTTTTGAAAGTTTGGCTGGAAAATGAACGTTTAAAGTAGGGCTGGGCAATGTGACAATACATCATCAATATTGTGATAAATTCTGTCACAATATGGTTTCCGAGACACATGAAGACGGTGTAACACATGCAGCGTAACACACCTGCATTATCCACCCTCTTTCGTATACATGAGCTCCCAGACACCTACGATTGGCTAGTGCTGTGACTGACAGCGGAGAGAGAGTAATGCCCCTCCTACCCAGAGAGCATGGCTAAATTTGCCCTCTTGGCTCCCAGGAATCAAACTTCCGATCTCCCGATGATAAGGCAGCCCTTTTCTTTTGTACCCCTAGCATGAAGTCAAATATTGTTTAGCTTGACTTGACAGCATCTTTCTGCCAGATATTCCATCTCTAACTCGTGTAGTGACTTTTTGTTCCCTCATCCATTAAATGCTAAGTGGTGCGAAATAATTGCTTGGACTTAGCAGGCTGCCCACTAACAGATCTCAGCTTGATATATTTAGCCAGCCGTGACACCTGAGGAGTAGTCTCATTGGCACCGCCTTTTAACCCGAAACGTTGCAGGTCACCACCTACCTGACCTGGGCTTCTGCCCTCCATGACCTCGGTAATCTATAAGTGCCAGCAGGGATGGAATTGTCTTGCACTAAGGTCCATTGTTGGGGATCACATCTAGGGCTGGTGGCAAAGTAAATATGCATGAGCTAAGAACAGCTCCCTGTGGGACGCAGATTAGACGTGGGGAAGAAAGAACGGAAAGGAAGTTGCAACAAGTGGGCATGAGATTATATCAGTCTGAGCTGCTTCTGCTTTGGTATTTTGATTGTGTTTGTGTAGATAATTAATGAATTAACTTATTCAGGAGCGGATGTTTATGGTACACTAATGACGTAATATAGTACAGTATAAGAATATCTTTTAAGAGACGTTGCACACTTACATGAAGTGTGAAAGCCATTCACTTCCACCCTTAGCAGTGCACTTATTATCTTGATATGGTGAAGTTTTCTGTAAGGAGACGTTTATTTAACATTTATGGAATGAGTCTCCAGTGTCAAAACTTTGTATCGGTCAAAAAGCTGAAGCTGTAACTCTACGTTTTCTGACATCTTCAGGATGCTTTATGCTGCTAAATGTAAGTAAGAACGGTAACCAGCTTGTTTTGCAGATGTTCCACAACATTAAAATTTAACTATTAATGGATAGAAAGTATGACGTGGCATCCTTTAATGATTCAAAAAATGGTGGAAAATTGCTGTGGTATAATAGAAACACTTCAGGACATGTTGTTTTGGGAAAATAATCAACTTCACGGTGGTAAGTGTAACTCATCACACCACCCTGTCATTGATTGTTTTACTGTAACAGCATGGTGCAGAGTGTTTTGTTCCTTACGTATTGCCCAGCCGGTGTCATGAGTCACTTGACATTCAGCACAATGCTGTTTGGTTAATGTAAGCTTTAAAATCTGATGGAATCAGACCATTAGTTGCTTAAAATGAAAGCAGTCATTAACAAACTGGGCCACTTTTTTAGCAGAATGGCACGATTTCCTCTGGTCTTGTCCCATCTGGGATTGGTTAAATGTACTGCACCTTTTGGGCTCTGCGGCTTTTCCGCCTCCCTGCTTTATTTGCATGCTTGCTTCTCCCATCCAAGGGTGGGGGTATTTTTTGGGGGGGGTGGGAGAGCTTGCCGAAGAGGAATTTGCTTGGAAGGTACTCGCCACACAGTTTCCTATTTCCTCTCTAGCCTAGCGTCTTGTTAATGCTAGCTTCACATCTGTGGCTCTTTCCTGCTTTCTTCCCTCAGGGATGTGTGGCTTTTATATTTAGTCTGGCCATGCATGTATTTTAGAATTAAAAAGAAAGAAAGAAAAACCTTGCCTTTTTCCAAACCACGTAGGAGCTCAGGCGCGTTTTTCGAGGTTTCCTGCATCAGGAAGAGCTTGATATTTTGTCCCAGTAGACCTGAGATAACTTTAGCCAGGCTACAAAACCCAAAATTGTTACTCCCAGATTGCGTCTGGCTCTTTTTATTTTTATTTTCGTCTTCCCAAATGATGCTGGCTGTAGGCGTTGGAGATTTGCTGAGTTCCTGAGTGTGCTCGCGAGTCTCCAGCAGTGATGTTTACCGTCGCCAGATTGCACAAACATGTCGAGCCTCAGTGAGATCTCTCCATGTGAACCAGGCTAATTTCAGCCCTGCTCAATGCATGTGTGAGTTAAAGAATTGATTTTGTGTGCATGTCGCTTCCTGAGTAAGTGAGTTAATAGAGGCCGCACACACTCACACAGGATTGAGGTTTCGCCACAAACCCGATTGATGTTGCCAGAGAAGTGCAATGAATCTGGTCTAAATGTCCTTGTGGCAAAGGAACAAGTCAAGACTCCAAGGCACATGTCGCAAATCACAGCAGAGGCAGAGAGACTTGGTTTACAAAAGCCCAATGGCTAAACCGCACTGCCGTGTCTGGAATCTGCAATATAAACTGTGCTAAGGCAAATCTGCAATACAAACTGAGCTAAGGCAAAGCAAACCTGAGTGCCATGTGTCTCGATGCTGTTCACACTGAAGGGACACAACGTCAGATCTGATCAATCTCACCTTTATTGCCTACATCTCACATATGAGTTTGCCTAGATTGCCATTCACCATCCACCTGTTCTTTATCATGCTAATCATGCAAATTAGCCAATTCTCCCAGTTTTTGCTCTAAATTTGCACACCCTGTAATATCATTTGGCTCAAAGGGATATAGATGGAATTTGATTTTCTGAGTAAATAATGAAGCAGCTTGTCTGTTGTTCAGGATTTGAGCAAAAGAACACGTTACATGTTAAATACGTGGTCAGAATAAGTAATACGCCCACGCTGGTGCCTGACATAGTGTTTAATTTAGTTATGTAAAAGATCTCGTTTTCTCTTCACCTTGGAACATTAGATAATATAATAATGCTAATTTGCTAATATGTATGCTTTAAGATGTATATCACAGTATGAGATCAAATTCGTGATAAACTTTGGCATAAATGTTGCAGCATCACAATACTTTTTTTAATTACATTTTAAAAATATTTTTAGAACAGCAGCTGATTTAAATTTGTAAAATGTTAAATTGAATGACATCTCATGAAAAAAACTTCTTACTCTGATTATTGTGTCCCATTATCATATTTTTTGATTTTGTAATTTTTTGGGGGGGAAATTAATCTGTTTTTACTAACTTTGACGAAGGAGATGATCTAGCAAAGGCAATTAAAATCATCGGGATGGTGTTGTGCCCTGAATTTTACAGTTATTTTTGCATTTCTTTAATGTTGTTTGGGAATCTGGAGCTAATTGCTTTAACATATTCCTTATTAGTCCATTGTAGCTACGTACAGTATGTTAGGATGTCTGCATGTGCTAAAGGAACAGCAAATATATCCTATTTGGACGGTGTATAGGAAAATGGCTTACAACCATTTATATGTTCCGAAATTTCATGCTAATCATCTGCAAATCTCCAAATTGTGAACCCTTTCGTGTTTCTATGTAAAATCCATATTTATGTCTAAAATCTCATCATAAGGGCTCTAATTGTAGCTTGGCTTCCTCGTATTGTGGTGTTGGAGGTATGAGGTTACCCGCTGTGTTTCATAATGAGAGAAAACATTCAACACCAGGCAACTCTTCATTTAAAAGCGCAATTATGCAAAAAGGTCAATTTTCTCAATTCATTACTGCTGCATTAACAAAAAACAAAAGGCGACCCTCAGAACCGGAGGTCGCGCCGTTTCTCGGTCTATTAAATGTGTTTTTCTGTTTCATCTGACCCCCGCCTGCCCCTCTGTGCTTGACGAAAGCGTGCGGACCTGATAATGGGTCTGATTTGTATTTGTCCGAGAGTCTTCGGGTTGTTGTTTTGCTCTCTTCTCTGCTGTGTAATGAAGTAAGTGGAAGGTTTAGGGAGCAAATAAAAGCCTCCTGAAGGGGACAAGCCACTGTTCAAAAGAGAAAGAGCGAAACGGCACGTGGTCAGGCCGAGTCGTTAATCGAGTCTCTTCTGCTTTCTGTTTGTGGGTTTTAACACGGCCTGCCCTTTTGCAGAGCGGGTAATGTATGCACTGCCCTTTCTCTGGCTCTGTGAAGGGGCCACCAATAGCTGGGCATGTTGCGACAAAGCACTATAGTGTGTTTTTGTTATTTGTGAAAAAAGAAATTCATGATTCCCTCCGTTGGGTCTTTCCGTTAGAGGGAGAAAAGTTGCCGGTGATGCCAGATAACAGAAATATGTGCCTGCTGCTTTGCCTTTTCATGTTAGTATGGCTTGGGAAAGAAGAAGGAAGGAGGGATCATGGGAAAGAAGAGGGAGAAGAAAGTGAGAGGGAACAAGTACAGAGTAAAAGAAAGTGAAGAGAAGTAAAAGAGTGAGTGAGGTGAAGGACATAACTAGTTGTCTCAAAATTTACCTCTCTCGTTCTTTCCTGCCTTGTTTTCTTCTCTCTTGCTCTGCTCCTCGTCCATCCCCCCCCCCCCCCCCCCCCCCCCGGAGGGTCACATGACCTCGACTCCACACAGTCTATGCTTGGGCCACGTTGCCGAGGCGACGGTGCTCAGGAATGCGAAGGGAGCCGGAGATGATTGCAGGGTGCTAACGTTGGGAGTGCTTATTTTAGTGCCCGCGTAGGTGCTTCGCTCAGGTTATGCTAATGAGCCTTAACAAGGGCTAATTGATTTCAAGTGCCCAAGTTTGTGAGCTCAAAAAAAAGAAATGAAAAAAGTGTGGAAAAATGGAATGGAAAGTTTTTCCCAAAAAGATCCCACCATAAAGTTAATGGTTTTGTTGTGCCTGAAAAGAAATCCTGTGAGTTTAGATGCCGTTTATTATCCGAGCATATTTTCTACTAATAGGACCCACTAGCTCTTAAACTGATACCCACAATCCCTCTGTACTCTTTAGGCCACGGTTCAGTGCTTGGCAATGAAAATCCCCATTATGGCAGATGGCACCCTGCCGCCAGAGCTTATTCACCCCTTTGATGTCACGCTCTCCAGATCGTAACGAGAATCGAACGTGAAGGGAGCGATGGCAGAAATAAACATGGAAAGCTCCCCAAACACAAGAAAAACTGTGATTCATCTCTTCGCAAAGCGTATGTGACTGCACGTCAAAGTTAACAGGCACGCCAGCATGGCATGATCGGGGACCAATCGAATCAAATCAGAGCTAGCGCCTTAATGTCAAATCAATCAGAAATGAAGAAAAATGCTGTGTATATTTCACTTCTCGAACATTTCACTACTATCTGATTCTAGTGCACTTTGATGGTTAGTGTTGAAGCTTGTCTTGCGTGTATGTCTTGGCATGTTCAGAATGTTCTTCCCTATTTAGCTGTGACTTAATTTGGCTTGTCACGGCCAGTCACAACACTGCTGGGTGAGATTCGGTGCAGCTGGCCTGCAGACGACGGCTAAGTGCACAGTCGTACCGTTTGTAGTAATGCCGTATAAAGATGTAATTAGGAGCAGAGTCAACAGTTCCACATCTGGCTTTTGAACCGAGCGGCTTTCCTATTCCCCTTGTTTTATTGGCAAGCCACCCTTCCACCCCTGCCACAATTTAAAAACGCCTTTGATCCCTTCCTCACAGAAATACTCCGAGGAGTGCCGGCTTATAAATAGAAAAGAGAGAGCGAAAGGAAAAAAAGCAGTAGGGCTTTCAAAATGTCAACCTAGCACCCCTTTGAAAAACGTTCTCTCACTCCACCATCTTATCACCCTTACCACAAGAACAGAGAACAAGGCACTTTAGCATGAACTATCACACTAATACTAGCGGTAATACCTAGTAGCGAGGGCTGAGCGTCACCGGGCAGCTATTTCATGCTTCATAAAAATGTTGTGATAGCAGAAGACAAGCGGTTGTTATCGGAGGACAGGGTCCAGAGCTTGGATTGGATTCTAGCCCTTAAATAGTCGTGTCGATACTGAAAAGGTCTGGCTCTCGTTAGCACGCCAGTTCTAAGGCCTCTGCAATAACATGAGCCGTGCTTGGACAATGAGCTCTGTCTGGGCAAGTCCCAATAGGACCTCTCAACTGGAAGTAACAAGCTAAAGTCTGCGGAAGAAACAGCAGGGGGGATAAAAAGACAGTGTCCCACCAGGCATGTTCTAATTGCATCACTCCCCTTCATTCATTGAAGAACTTCCTCCTTCTACACCCACACTTGTTTCTTGCTCCTACGCTTCAGGTCGACATACTTTCATCTTTTTTTTTCTTGTTTAACTTTAATAAGTCTCCCAAATCCTCATGACTTTGTGTGAATTTTCTTTCCAAGCTTCCTGTACAAGTGCTCAGTTTACGGCCTACGCTAATGCTTGTTGGTTTGCTAAAGCTGTTTTTTTTTTGCTTAATGGAAGTTGAGGGTTATTTTTACCTTCCTCCCAACCTCTTATTTTCAGATGATGAGATTAACGAGATATGTAGAGCGAGACGCGTTGCTCTGCTTTGTTAAGCCAGTGAAATTATTCCTGTCCTCCGTTTCTCTCCCCTCATCCCCTCTGTTATTTTCCCATGTGGCCAGCTGTTGCTGCCACTGCTAGCACTTAGCGGCCACGGCTGTATACAGAAGGCACAGCCAAGCGTGAAGCGGAAACGGGGTGGTCGACTCCACTCCAGAGGTTTTCTGCCCTATAATCACTTGCGCAGGATGTTCAGGAAGATAAGATTGTATGAAGCACATATTTGTTAAAGTCATCAGCTACTGTAGTTGATAAACATTTCCTCAATCCACACTCAAGAGCTGATAACCTCGGCAGTACCACATGGGAGTGTTTTTTTTTCAGAGCCAAATCTGGTTGAAGAAACATCCCTATGCTACACGAGCATTCGTCCTAATAACGGTTATCTATAAACTCTTATTGTATGTGCATGCAAGACATATCTATTTTTCCCTCTGATAAGTCACGCTGCTGACAGTCGCCCTATTTTTCAAAGCATTCCTAGGGATTTTATGTGGGTATAAAACAAAATCAGTGGCAGTGCAATCTCGGAGGCCTGTGCAGATACTCCAGAAAGCCTTTCCTGGCTAAGTCAAATACTGCTAAATGTTTTACACCATTAATCATGAAACGAGACGGCATACTTTTTTATAGACGGTGCAAAACTCTGGGAATGGAGGCAGGGAAATGATTTAAGTTTAAGAGATAGAGGGAGAGGGGTACTGCGGCAAGATGAAGCTTGGGTTGGGTTACCCTTCATGATCTTTCTGCTCGGGCAGAGGAATTTGAGCTATTCCTGTGGTGGAGGGAATGACTGAGGTGCACAGAGAGAAGGAAAATGATGGGAAAGTCTGTAGCAACCTTGTGACCCCGAGGCCTGAGAACCTTCCGGAATGCAGGAAAGATGAGCTGGGAATTAACCAAGGGAGTTCAAAGCCAGAGGTCCGACTTCTAACATGCAAGCTAGGGGAAAACACACATAATCCGCATTAACTTCACATCTGTGGTACTTCTGAGCCGTTGTCTGTTGTGTCTTTACTTTATCCCTGACTTTGTTGCTTCATATGAAAATATAGTGACTGGAGCTACCATCGAGGACTAGCTGACATGGGGATGGATGACTTTGAGGAGCGGTTTTAGCTGGAACTGGAGTTGCCTTGCAGGCTTAAAGTTATCATTGCTTATTACACGTTGTACCCTGCCAGAAAAAGGGATGATATTGCCTGGGATTTCACTATAACTCCTTACTATATGAAAACGAGAGCAAGAGGATAAACAGGATTCTGCATACCGTAATCCCCTTTTGACAACCCTGCTAATCTTTTTTGGCTTCCTAATTTAGCAAGAGTGCCAGCTTTTTTGTGCATAGGCAATGTGATTCTCTGCAGCTGATGCTGCAGTAGAACTTTCTACAGCTTTGATTTCATTTTTGCCCTTGCACCATATGTTACATCTGAGCAGAAACCGAGAGTTGCGTCTCCCGCTGGGGCGTAAAATCGAGCTTCCGAAGGATCTCCCTTGTCCACTTTGCATTCCCACATTCCTGTCCACACTTGGCCCCGGATGTTCACATCTTTTCTTCAGCCGTGCTGAAGCTAGAACAGCCATTTGGAAACTTTTGGTTGGTGTGTGACTTTGTGTGAGTGTGTGTGTTCACAGCCAGCTCAGCTATTGTGAAAGTGCCACGAAGGCGCCAATCAGGGAACTAATTAAAGTGGACAGACTCTTTATCTCACACACACACATGAAAACTTACTGTCAAACACTCTCTCGCACACACACACACACACACACACACACCCACTTGCGAGGTCAGCCGGGTCGAAACCGGTGCGAGCGGCTTCTCTCATTGTTCAGTCAGAAGCTCAGGCGGCTGTGAAAAGTCTTTCCCCAGGGCGAAAAAATGGACAGACAAAAGAGTGACATAGAGAGAGAAGACAGAGAAAAAAAAATAAAGAAAGAGAGAGAGACCGGTCGGATTTCTCTGTCATCCTTTTCTGTACCCTAGGGGCAAATTTCATAACTTCCTCAACAGCTTTTCATTAAAAGGAGTGGCACAGAATCAACCTGGATTCTGCTCCAAGGGAAAAAAAACAAACTAAATGAATCATGTAACACTACAGTCGTATCAGTCCTAATGTTTTTTGTTTTATAATGCGGTTCTGTATTTCTTAGTCACTGGCTTTACATCTGGGATTTTTTTTTTTTTTTTCAGCTTAGGGATTAAAATGTATATTCTACATTCAGCAGGGGGTGCGAAAGAAAGAAAGAAAACAGTGCTTTCTCCAGAAATAGGGATCTTCAGCAACAATTAATCCCAAAAGCTGAAGAGTGGCCAAAGTCTCATCAGAACAATGAGCAGATTTAAGGAGATTAGGAGCAAACATCCACCTCATTCTCCAAGTCCCATGTCATGAGCTGCCTATAGTTCATATCCTTGCACTTGTTTTATTTATAAAGATAGGATGCCATAAATGCTAGTGATGTATTTTTTCCTTTTAATGGCTACATGCAGAAGTGCAATGCTACTCTGCTGAAGAATTTGTCATAATAATAAGCTACCTGCAGCGGCACCAACATTGCTAACAAGAAAATGTTGGAGAAAAAAATTTATTTTACCACAAAAACTGCTAGCGTGTATGGAGGACAGGATACCACTATGCTGACAGTACAAATTTTAAAAAAGCACAAATGCTAAACAGCTTCATCAAAACCCTATGGCTAAACCTTATTTGTTCGCACCTGTGATATTAGCTAGAAGTATTAGCTGGCTAGTTAGCTATGGGTTTACTAGCCAAAACAAAGCTTTCTCAGTTAGCATGAGCAATGAACACTGTATAGTGCTTTGGACAAAGCAGAGCCATAGTTACCAGGTACTGTTTACTAAACTGATTTTAACTGCTAGCAAGTGGTGTTAGCTAGCTAGCAAAACACTTTTTAGGCACAACAAAGCATATTCACTTGATCACTGGCCAAACATAATGAGTATAATCCGAAGAATTAAAAAATATGTCAAATTATTGGGAACTTGGGTTCAACTCTCACATTAAACGAGCTTTGTTTTTGTGTGTATATAAAAAGCGTTCAAATAGCTTTAAAACTCCAAAGAATAGTTATTTATGCTAGCATTCCTGTGTACTTACTGAGCTTAAAGCGTGTCACATACAAGGATACTGAACCGTGGGCTTAAAGAGCTCTTGAGAAAGTCAGACTTTCCGAGCAGGAATTAACAGAGGGTTATTCAAATCATTTTTTCCTACTTGGAGGTCGGAAACTTCCCACGCATACGTAGTAACCGCCACATGAATGCTAGCTGGCTAGTTACTCTAGCTAGAAAGCAAGCTAGCCTGAACAGATTTCCTTGTTGTAAAATATTTCCTTGTTGAAACAAAAAAAAAAACCTGATATTTTTTATTCTGTCAATTTGCTACCTACTGAAAATTAGCATACATGGGTTGTGTAACAGTGGCAAGTTAGCGATATAAATGTAGAGGAATAAATAAGCGAATTTTGTAATGTAGCAGCAACCTACATTTTTGTGTCTCAGACACACGTAGTCTTGCAGTTTGTCTGCGTATGAAGTCATCTGTGCTGAGGGCGGCTAAAAGCAAGGCTCTTTTGAGTCAGAGGGACAGGTCTCTTGAGAGTGTGTCTCGGTATGTGTGTGTGTGTGTGTGTGTGTGTGTGTGTGTGCGCTATCTAGCTGAGCGCTCATGCATGGGGACGGCGGTTGGCAAAGACTGACTCGTTTTCTCACTCTCTCTTTGCCTTCTGCTAGTTTTTGTCCTCTCACACTCGATTTTTTTCTCTGCCGCACATTCCTCTTTGCCCTTTCCCTATCGCATGCTGGCTTTCTCATTTATTCCTTTGATACTTCTCACTCTCTCTTTCCCTCTCTTTCTCCCACACACACACTCCAGCGTGCTCTCTCGAGTCCCACGCTTGCTTCTTGAGCTCATTGCCATTCCCATCAGTGAAGCGTCAGACACTGAGGACTCAATAACACGGAGCATATTGTAGCCAGCTTTTCCTCCTCTCCTCCTCCTGCTTCGAATATAATTATCGCCTCAAGCTAACCTGTCTTTTTTTTTTCTTTTCCTCTCACCCCTCCCGAAATGAAATCAGGGAGCAGGTCATCAAGTTACGGAACTGGGGAGTGTCAGGATTGTTCCGGAAACAAAGAACACGGTGTCATTGCTCCCAAATGCGCGACATGCAGGAGCCCCGTGATATAGACCTCGTCTACGTTATCCAGGTCAAAGGTCAAAGCGTAACTGTGCCACATGGCTGCGCTTAGGAAGGAACTCCTGAAACTCAGCTTTCAGTTCTAGGACACCTTTTAAAAATGAACCATCCTGCATTCCTATTGGTCTAAAATCCAAACCATTATGTAATCAGAGGTTTGAAATGCAAGACGTAACAATAATACCAGCTGTACCTTTGAGGTCAGTTGCACCAACGAAGGTTGATGAAAAGGTTGTCGCTAAATGGCACCTGAAACGTCTACGACTAGATTACTCTAGAATTTGACGGTTCATGATACGTTAGCACAACGCCATTTTAACCCCGACTTACATCCAGGTGTAAAACCAGCCCCTGGTTTCGAGAATATATTTTACTATTCAATGTCAAATCATGCAGAATATAAACAGCAACAACAACAACAACAAATGTAGAAGAGATACTTTTTACCTCATTTTTTAAAAATTATCTTGCGTTTCTAGCTGCCCAGCGGAAGCATCGTTAGCATTAGCATGAGGATTTCACTTCGTTTATTTTGTTTTCTTCGTACTTTTTTATAATGGTAACTGAATTTCTTTTTATAAAAGGATTGCTTTTTTCTAATGCTGTTACTATTTATGTCACAGTATTACCTTTAATTTAATAGTATTAGTTACTTTTAACTGTTACTGTTTCTAGTGGTTACTTTTTTTTTTATTTATTTATTACTTCTTATTGTATTATTGGGCAAATCATTTCAGTTGCAAGCACAACTGGGAAATAAAACTGGGTAATATGATAGCTGAATTTTTTTGAATTTGGCCTTACCACTTTGTTGGCACATTGTTAGCAAAGTCATACATTGTGATATGTGTGATATGTAAAATATCTTGCGGTAGCATGATACGATGTTTTTGCCCTTGTTGCAGAAATTACTGCCCCCTTACCACCCCCGCTGTATTTTGTCTCTGAACCGCAGCTGATTTTGTGGTAGAAACACTCGGACAGTTTGAGAAGCAGCGCCAGGGCTATCCGTTTAATTTCTGGTTCTGAAACGAATCCAGAGCGTTCTGCATTGCTGATACATCGTTGTGTCAAAGGAAGTATATCGTCAGCGTACACTTTGACCAGGGAGCGCCTCTTTATGGCATCCTTTCGCTCAATAGCACAAACACGCACACACACGCACACACACACACTGCTTTATGAGAGTTTATAAGCGATAGCGAGGTGGACGTTTATCCTGGATAACAATGATATAATTAACTTTTAGGATTGCTTTAGGTAACGTGAAACCGCAGTCCTCTCGGGCCACTTTGAATGGACGAGAACAAAAACGACTCAAAGTTCACCCCACTCCCTTCTCTCTCTCTCTCTCTCTCTCTCTCTCTCTCTCTCTCTCTCTCTCTCTCTCTCTCTCTCTGATTGCCGTTTACTCTCGGCCACTCGCTCCACCCCTTGTCGTTCCTGGATTGCTGTGAATAGGTGCCTTGTTGACACAGCTGAGAGCCAAATGGCCTCTGACGGCTCTGGTGAATCTTTAACCCTTACATTATGTCGGAGTCATGATGACCCATTTTAAACGGAACAATACTAAAACTGATTTATTTCAACATTAAAAGAAATATTTATATTATGAAGATGGCATTCGGTTATTTTTTAACTTGAGAGTAATGCTGTTTGTTTTTTCGTTGTTGTTATTTTTGAGGTTGATTAATTTCGATCTCTATCTCTAAACACAGAAGCCTGAGAAGGTGAACAGAGTAGAATAGCTAGAAATATTTATCACGATATTGATATTATATTATAATAATAGTGATATTTCCCAGCCGTATTCAATAATTGAACTGAAATATTACAATAGAGATGAAATCTTGTAAATTCCTAGTACACTCTTGGCTCCTCAGGCTTTGATGGACAGTTCTCGCATTCTCCTACGTTCTAGCTGTCCTTTACTGTAAAGGCAACTCGGGGTTCTGCGTTTAACCTTTAAGGACAAATGAAATATAGTTTGCTAGATAGAACGTTTCTTTTTCTTTAAAAGTGTTGTGAATAGTAACCACCCATTACTATTATAATAGTGTTATACGGTATATTACTGAGTTTGCACAGGATGTTGCTCTGTAGAGGTGACGCTAAGGACACGTGGATGGGGGTGGGTGCTTGTTTTCAAATCAAACGTAAAAAACGCTTAAAAAAACAAAAAAAACGACCATTTGGTTTGGGGCTGATGTCACCACCAGCTGATGTCAGGATGTTTATGGGTTCATGGGGAGCTGTTCATGTTTGTGTTGGGGATCTAGTGATCTGCTATGAGTTTTGTAAACGGTTAAGAATGACTTCTAAGTAGTTTGGCCAAAAAACTGTACACTCAATCAGCAAGGGATGTGTTTGGTATCTGAAGTGTGTTTATTTCAATTTATTCCAGAGCGAGTAAGAGAACCTCTCAGGCGACCAGTTTAGCAAAATGCAAATCATGTGTAAATCATTGAGTTTTTTCGATTTGATTTGATTTGATTGAGGAGGAGTGTCGTTTTCATGAAACTTCTCTTAAAGTTGGAATTTCTTTCTATATTAAATAATAAATAATTAGCTGTGGCAGTTCCACAAAAAATACACACGCCTATTAAGAAATCTTAATGCTATAAATATGCGAATTATAAACACCTCAAGCCCTGGGAAACCGGCGTTGCATGTGCTCTTCATTTGCATACTGGAAAATGATTGGTTCCTATATTTTATGATGCAATAACACTTATCTGTCATGTTCAGCACTTATATTTTAAACCTCCATTTTTTTTTGATAAATGAGAAGGGCACTTTGAATTGTTTGCACACTTGAATTTATTTCCCAGAAAGAAATATCTATCTATCTATTTATCTATCTGTTGTAAAGTTTATGAGTTTAAGTGTGAGCGGTGTGACTGAATGAGTGAATAACTGTGTTGTAATCTTTGCTTTATGCGAGTGTGATTTGGAATTTTGTTTATCTCAAGAACCTGAATGAACGAAACCTCGTCTAATCCGTTAACCCTCTCTCTGACCCAGGTGTGATCCGCACGCTGGAGCTGCTGGACCGTGAATCGGTGCCGCACTACTGGTTGACGGTGTACGCCAGCGACGGCGGCGTGGTGCCGCTCTCCTCCTTCGTAGAGATCTACATCGAGGTGCAGGATGTGAACGACAACGCGCCTCACACCTCCGAGCCTGTGTACTACCCATCCGTCATGGAGAACTCACCCAAAGACGTCTCAGTCATTCAGATCGACGCTTTTGACCCCGACACTCGCTCCAGTGACAAACTGAGCTACAAGATCAGCAGTGGGAACCCGCAGGGCTTCTTCAGCATCGACGCCAAGACCGGTGAGTGCAAAACTAACGCTTTAACAATATCACGTGTAAATGTAGACCCTTTTTCACTGACAAAAACTAAATGACGTCTAAATAATAATTCACACTTCTTCTCAAAATATATGAGGAAATGGAATGACATTTTACTCAATGAATGAAAACATGAGGCTTGGACTGAAGTAAAAGTTTTTACCCCTCACATACGAACGTTCAGTTTGAGTAACTACGTTTCTTTTGTCAGCTAAATCTAGACTAAAACTAACAATAACTAAATGACTAAAATACAACTCTAAATCCAAATGAGCTTTTACACTAAACACTGTACTGCATGGGAAGTAAATACCCGTCTACAGTACAGATCACACAAAAAACACAAAAGCTTTATTGTTATTAAATAAAAATATGAAAATATGCCTTTTGTTTATGTGTAAGTTTACACCTAGGCTAGTTAGCTAGATTACATTGAAGAGGAAGTGTAATTGTTTGGACAGTCAGAGGTTGTTTAGAATATTTGTTAAAAAATTCAGTTTAAATCAACAAAATATATTTTAAACAAACGTGATAATCCTGTGCTAGTTAGAAATCATATTGTAGCATAACCAGTTTAGCTAATACGAAACTGACGAAAACATAAATCAAGACTGTTTGAATGAAATATATGACGACAGTTACGCAACCTGATATTCACATAGGTTTCGTTTTTGTATAAAGAAATTCTAACACGGCCATATTGAGGAACGAACTGTTGAAAAATAAACAGCGATAATCGATGCCACAATACTGTTTCACTTGAAAAAAATCATCCCTACCTCCCTGTTCCACTTGAAGGTAGGGTGCCTATGTAGGCAGCATTTTGGAGTAGTGTTTGGCCCTGAGGTTAAAGCCTAAGGACAGTGGTGTTTGAGGCTCCCTTTTTGAAGAGAAGGTGAAGGCATTAAAGTTTTAAAAACACAGAGGACAGAAACGTAGCTCAGTCCTTTGCGCACTCGAGTTAAAATGCCATCCAGGTAATAAATAATAATCATACTGTAAAATTGTCATGATTTGAAACGTTGTGATATATTATCACTGAAAAGAACTGTGTGTGCCTTTTAACAGCCTATTCAGGCCTATTGGTTAGTCTAATTACCTTTATTTATATTAGCAACGTTAGCATTTTGGGCGCAGCAGCCTTTAATTTAGCGCGTCCAATAATTATTAGCTGCACCGAATATCTCATTTACGTGTATTCCTAAATGTGGGGTTGTGGTGCGTTTTCATGAGCGTGTGTGTGTGTGTATGTGTGTGTGTGTGTGTGTGTGTGTGTGTGTGTTTTGCTCTCCGGCACGCCTCGCTCTCGTCTGGCACAATCTGATCTCACATCAGTTCAGAGCGAGCCAGTTTCTATTTGAGCACTTTTACACAACCCACACTAGCCAGAGAGAGAGAGACAGGAAGAGAGAGAGAGAGAGAGAGAGATAACTGTAAACATCTCACTGCTACTACTGTGGCTGTGTCCCAAATCACAACCTATACATTACAATGGTCAACATAAGCACCATTATAAATCTCACCACCGTTAGTACACTGTGGTTTTGTCCCAAATCTTAAACTACTATATAAGTTGCATTAAGTCCACTGTAAGCATCCTGATATCATCAGTCTACTGTGGCTGTGTCCCAAATCCAATAACCCAGTCTCTATATCAGCCACATTAATCCACCACAAACGTCTCAACATCAAAAGTCTGTTATGGACGCGTCCCAAACCACACAACATAATCATTGTATGGGCTACATAAAGACCATTGTAAACGTCTCACTGTCGTCACTATGCTGGGGCTGTGTCCCAAACCACAACCTATTCACGACATTATAAACTTTAATGTAAATATCTCACCATCATCAGTAAACTATGGCTTTGTCCCAAATCAGAACTTACTCACTACATAGGTCATGTCAGCTCTGTAAATCCACTACGGATGTGTCCCAAACCACACAGTCTTTTCACTACATAGGCCATATAACACAAATGTCTCACCATCATCAGTCCAGTGTTAGGTGTAACCACATACCAGGCGTTGTGTTTGAGCTTCGTGGTGCATTGTGGGTAATTTGTGCCTACATCATTTGTGCATTCTGGGATTTCAAGCCTTTTAGTGAGAGGATGTGGAGCTAGCATGCAGACCCTGACCTCGCTAGTTTCCTTTTAAAGTCTTGTTTTTTTAAAAAACCTCCATTTAGCACTCTCTCTCTTTCTCAGTCACTCACTCTCTCACTCTCTCTCTCTCTCTCTCTCTCTCTCTCTCTCACACACACGCTGTCGCTCTCTCTCTCTCTCTCTCTCTCTTTCTCTCACTCACTCTTCCTCTCTCACTCACTCTCTGTCTACACTGTGGGAATTTTTTATATTCTCAATACGGACTTGCTCTGAATATTTAATCCTCGCTGTGAGGACTAAGAGCAGCATCGAAGTGCAAATAGGTCTCCTAGTGCATAAGTGTGTGTGTGTGTGTGTGTGTGTGTGTGTGTGTGTGTGTGTGTTGGAGAAAGTTTTAGGTAGGAAGAAACCTGAAACTTAACGACCTTTATTCCAGGCTCTCACAGGTCAACCACAGCAGGAGTTAGTCAATTTTTTAATCTTTTTTTTTCTCCTGTTCAGGTCAGAATATATCAGATATGATAACTTATTTTTAAAACTAAACATGCGTATCAACCAGATTGATTTTACAGACATTAGCATTTTACGAGTGCCTCGCGTCTCCGGGTCGACGGGGCGGAGCTTACGTTAAATTTGACTATCTAGTTGCAGGCCTGATGGTCTTTATGCTAAGCACAACATCAAGCTAGTCTTTCCATTTCATTTGCTTAGCATGAAATACTACTTTTAACAGATATAGTTAGCCTGGTTAGCTCTCTAGCTAGCCAGGATTAGTACACTAGTTTATAAAAACCAATAGCTTAAGTCAGGATCACTATTACACTGAATATTAGTATATAATTATAATTTTATATTCATTAAAGAATGGGTCCCTGGAGGATTAGTGGTTAGGCCATAGCGCTCTCACCGCTGTGGGCAGGGTTCGATTCCCGGCCAGCGAACTGACCACAGCCACTGGGGTTGCGTGCTAAAGTGCACTGTCAGTGCCGGTCCCAAGCCCGGATAAAAATTAAGGAGTGTTGCGTCAGGAAGGTCATCCGGCGTAAAAACTGTGCCAAATCAAATAAACGGACCAATGATCCAATGTGGCGACCCCTAACAGGAGCAGCCAAAAGAACAACAACATATCCATGAAAGTATTTCATGCTAATCTTTAAAAAAAGATGATAATGGTGGTGAAGTACGTGATTGGCTGATAACTTAGCTCCGCCCATGTTTGACCCCAGCATAGCTAAAGATTTCTACATAATGAAACGAACCTAAGAATGTGGTTCTAGTCTAGGAGCGTTTTGGATTTGATTTGTTTCCCCCCTGTGAGGTTAGCAGTGGTCCTGTGTGGTCCACGCTTTCTCATACACGTGTTTTCAGGCCAAATAAGGGGCTGTGTTCTCTCTCTCTCTCTCTCTCTCTCTCTCCCCCTCTCCCTCTCTCTCTCTCTTTCTCTTGGAGCTTCTCCAGGGAAATGAAAAGGGAGAACGAAAAAAAGAGAAGTTGAGTGGGTGTTGGTGTCGTTGAACATTAACTCCGAGAAGGAGAGCAGCAAACATGTGGGTTAATAAAACAACTCTGTGTGTGTGTGTGTGTGTGTGTGTTTGGGGGGTGGGTTTGTAAAAGTCATGAGAAAGAGATAAGCGATCTCACGGATTCTTCCCTTCCTGCTATAATTCGCGGTTGGTTAAATGTCGAAGTCGTTTGGCTTAGAGGGGAATTCCTGTCGTATTTATAAATTCCCACGTTTAAATCTCTGGCTGAAACTCCGCCTCTTGAAAAGGTGTAGCGTGGATCAGTGGGTGGAAACGACAAAGCTAATGAGCGTTAAAATAAAAGTCTGGCATTCCAAATGGATTCTAACACAGACACAGACAGCAGACTCCACTTCCCAGAAAGGTTCACAGAGCGTTCAGTTGAGACTAGAGGTCCGCATCAGGTCTGGGATCCCGTGGGCGTGAGCGAGCGTTCAGAGCGAGATACGAAGCAGGCAGGACGACGTGTCATCATGTTACACGCTTATGCTTTACCTCAGGACATGTTTGATTTCAGCGCTCCATAGCTAGTTCAGCTAAAAAGTAAAGAAAGCCTTCGTTTTAGCATTGCGCTAAACAGCTGCTTTGTCTCAGATGGCTTTGGGCTTCACACTTGCTAATGTGGTTTCTGATAAAATGCTAATTTAATTTAATTTTGTAAACGTGGAAACATTGTCCATAAACTTGTTACTTCAGACACTAAACCAAACATGTCTTCGCTAATCGAATATATTTGAGCTACATTTTAGTTTTTTGGCCCAAAACTAAAATTTCCCTTTCTCTTTACCACATTATGAAAACTGATATAAACTAGATGAGGTATAAAGCTGTTGAAGTGTTGAACACGTCTAAACCCAGCGCTGAATAGACGTTGAGTCGAGGGTCATTTTAACTACAGTGTAACTTCACTCATGATTTTAGTCTTTTTTTTTTTACTTTCCACCTCTGAGGTAAATATTAATGCTCCTGACAGTCTTCTGTCATTTCCACTGTGCGCCTTTACATTGTAAAGTGAGTAAGTAACAGCTACATGCTAGCTAGCTAAATCTCACATGGAATTTCTCACATTTTGGAGTCTTTTATTAATAATTAACCAACACATCTGAGGGAAATGTTGATGTTCCCGACATTTTTGTGTCATTTCCACTCACACTGAGCATTTCCACTTTCTGTATAAAGACTTAACTGCTATCCAGCTAAATCATAATATCACTCATATTGTGTGGGGTTTTTTTTTATTTTTTTTTTTTTTTTAGCAATTTTCCAACACATCTGAGGGAAATGTTCATATTCCCTGAGTTATCCAGCTGGTCTGAGAAGGAAGAGTATCGCTCGCTAACGCTAATCTAATCAATACTTTGATCAATATGAGAACGCTTCGCGACCTCGTGAACTAATTGATTTTCACTTTTACTCTAGATTAGCGAGGTCACGTGAGGTCACGAAATGAAAGACGACCCAAAGCAGCCGTGTCTTGTTTTGTAATTTAATAAACAAAACCAAGAAGAAGCTGCGTCCTTTCCACAGCTTCTTCTCTTTTCCTCTGTCATCTTCCTCTTTTTCATCTATCCATCGATCTACGTATTCTGTCCTCCTCAATCCATCTAGAAAACGAGAAAAACCAAGGAGGAATATAGAGCTCTTCATCCACTCGTCTCTCCATCCCTCCATCCATCAATTCATCATCTACCCATCCTTCCATCTTCTCCACCTCTTCTCTTCTTCATTCATCCAGACGTCTTCTCCATAACCTCACACCGTGATCATGTCCGTCAGTCTGCAGACCCTAGTGTGTGTTTTTCTCCCCTCTGCTCTGCGCTGAAAGGGTTAAGGCCGTAGCGGAGGCTCGGTAATTACACACTCGCACACGGAGACAGGAGCGCTGGCAGCGCTACAGAGGAACCCGGGGGGAATACACAGAACTCTCACGCAGAAGCAGAATAAAGTCTGGGATTTGGAGCGAGGCCGTGTGTGGGTTTTTATATGTAGCTTGTTTACTTGTTTACTCCTGCAGTCCAGGTGGTTGTGAAGGCCACAGACGCCTGATCTGAATATCGCGAGGAGGCAGAGCATCAGGCCAAGAATGTGGAGCTCATTTCCTGTCAAAAGTCGTTTTACATAAAAACGCAGTAAATCGCAAATCCGTTCTCAGTATCATAAATCTGTGACTTATAATTCAAAACATTGTGTCTGCTTGTCATGTGACATTTCCTGATAATCATTCACACGTTTACTTCACGCTTTATTTCTCATTTACATTTCTCATCTACAGATATATATACAGATTTTTTTTATAAAATCAAAGATGGATATAGGGATAGGAGGGAAAAAACTCACATACATACATATATATATATATATATATATATATATATATATATATATATATATATATATATATATATATATATATATATATATTCTTATTTGCCTGCTCCGAAGCGAATGCCAAACACATCCTGTCTCCACTCGTCTACTGGCTCTCGGTTTTCAACCCGACTCCACTTTCAGTGCTGAAAAATGGAAAGAAAGAAAAGAGGGAGTGAAAAGAGAAAGGGGAGAAAGACAGAGAAAGGAAAAGAAGGAAAGATATCTGAGCTTAACAACTTCCTGCGGGTCACTTCCTGCCTCTCAGGCAGCTGCGGCAGCACACAAAAGAGTGAGAGAGAGAAAAATAAAGGGACGGGAAGAAAATCTCACCTGTGGCACCCACACACATACACACACACACACACACAGACACACACACAAACAAACACACACACAGACACACACACAAACAAACACACACACACAGACACACTCACACACACAAACAAACACACACACACAGACACATGCACACTAATAGACTAAAAAGAAAAGAAAGAAAAGTACAGAAACAGTGAAAGAGAGTTAAATAAAAGAAAAGATGGAAGGAGGAAGCAAGAAGGACAGTGAAGGAAAAAAAGGAAGAATGTAAGAAAGGGAAAGAAAATAGAAAATCAGAGCAAATGAAAGAAATGTTAAAAAAACAAGGAAAAACAACAAACAAAATCTAGAAAAATCATGCAAAATTTGAAAGAAAGAAAGAAAAGTACAGAAATAGAGCAAAAGAAAGAGACCCAAAAAAAGGAAGAATATGAAAAAGAGAGAGAAAATAGAAAAATAGAACAAAAGAGAAAAAAAACAATAAAAGGAAAGAAAAGAAAGCAAAAGAATGAACAAAAATTCTGACAAAAGAAAGAAAGAAAAATAGAAAGAATTTTCAAGTGTTTTAACCACACTCGTCTTTTCTTCTCTGTCTTCACTTCTTTCTCTTTCTCCTTCATCCGACATCCTCCCTCCCTCGCTTCTCTCTGTGCTCATTTTCTCTCTCTTTCTCTCTCTCTCTCTCTCTCTCTCTTTCCATTCTCTTTCCATTCTCTATCCTAAAATGCATGTGGTTTAAAAAAGTATGAGTGTGTAGGTAGTGAGGAATTCAGGATCTTGGCCTGGATTATGGTTTCTACGTGTGTGTGTGTGTGTGTGTGTGTGTGTGTGAGAGAGAGAGAGAGAGAGAGAGAGAGAGATTAAATGTTACACTCAGTTCTCGATCAGACGCTTTAGTACATGTTCGCCAAGTGTAACATAGCTAGCTAACCTACTGAAGCTAACTAGCAGTTCTCTTGATGCTACTTAGCGAACTAGCATATCTGAGTTGTGTGAGAGAAAGTAAACAATGCTCTCGAAATCAAATTGTTGTATATACATTAAGCAAATGGCACAGTGCTGTCTTTTATCCTTACGCTAATTGGACGTTCTTTTGCTAACCCTGTTTCCCGGCTTGTTATTTTGCTCTTTCTCTCGCTCACTGTCTTTTGTAATTTCCCTCGAGATGCCTCATCAGTGGGTCGGCGCTACAATTAGAAGCGAGAGCACCGAGCGTGTCGGAGGTTAAACGCATTCTCGTTTAAGCAGAGAGGTGTTTAGCCGTGGGCTGCGCACTTCCACTGCGAAAGACAAGAAACCACAGTGCTGTGATACACACACACACACACGGAAATGTGTAGGCCGATGGAATTTGGTAGCAAGCTAGTCATTTTGAACAGATTTAGCAAACTAAAACAGAATGGACTTGGATAGAACAGCAGTGTGTTAGCCAGGTGGCAGGCGTTAGCCACAGGACAAGAAGCCACAAGACAGCAAGACACACACACACACAGAGAGAGAGAGAGAGAGAGCATATAAAAATGTGGGCTAATGGTGTTTGTTCACAACCACGTGGCAAAATTAAAGTTAGCTAACTGGACTGATTTTGCTAAATGAAAACCCAATGGAAAGCTGTGTGTTAGCGAGCTAGCAGCATTCCCTGAAAAGGTTACTACAAAAGAGATATTTTTAGCTAGCATGTGTTAGCCACGAGATGAGACAAGATGCTCCACAGCCAGATCTATAAAAATGTGCATATTTCACAGATTTAGTAAATGTAAACAACATAACAACATTAGCTGACGTGATATTTTAGCAAGCTTGTCTCTATAAGAAGCCACATACATAAACACACACTATCTGAGGAAATATGTGAGCTGCTAATTGCTTTTTTTCTAGCAAGTAAGTTGGAATAGATTTAGCAAAGTGGAGGAGTGATATTTTAGTGCGCTAGCAGGTGCTAGCCACAACATGGCTGGATATTCACATACACACACCACATAAGGAAAAGGGTGTTGATTGCTTTTAAACAGCTAGCTTATTTCATTAGCAGATTTAGCAAATGAAAACAAAATGAAATTGGCTGGTGATGTGAGAGTTTAGCAAGCTAGCATGTGTTAGCAAAACACTATTGATATTTTAGACAACTAGATATTTTAACAATGAAAAAAAAAATTTTTTTTAGTGAGCTAGCAGTGAAGATGTCAGTGTATTAGCGAGCTAGCATAGTTAGGTTGCTAGTTCCTGTCAGTCTGAAGGAATGCTGAAGACATGCTGTGTTTTTTGTATGATTTTAGCTTTCAAACTGCTAAGGGGATGCTAACTGCTAACACAGCACCATCCTGACTGATAATAACCATCTCCTTCTCTTTTTTTCCCTCTCCCAGTCGAGTACATTCGCTCTTTTCTTTCTTCCCTCTGCGTCTTTTTTGTTTTTCTTTCCGCTACGGAGAGAAAGCTGTAATTATCTCTGGCCCACACCAGAGGACCAGGCTATTTTTTGTGAGGAAGAAATGGATAGTGGTTCAGAGTTACGGGGCGTCTCTCGAGGCACGGGTTTGTGTGTGTACTGCCAAAGGCTGAAGAACACCTCAGCTTTGAGAACACACACACACACACACACACACACACAGAGTCTACCACTGCTATAATTATCTCAAACTACTGACGTGGATTTGATTAGCCGAAAAAAGCATTTCCAATCTTCTCCATCATCATCTGTCTAATCCTTGTCACTCCTCACAATGTGTGTGTGTGCGTGAGCAGCTGTTCAAGGTGTGTGTGTTGACCCTGGAAAACAAGCCTTTCTAAATATGTCAAGTCCAAAAATGTTCACTGAAGATTAGAGCCCTAAAGCCAAACGCAAATAAGACTGGCGATTTAAAAAAAAAGTTTCAATCCTGTGAATTTTCTAACTTTAAAATCATTAACCTGTAAAAAAAAAAAAAAGCAAAAAGAGCTCTTTTTGTTAAAAAAAAAAAGCAGCGTTACTGCTAATTATTAATAACTAAGCATTATTAAGGAAGAAACCCAAACTCGGGCTAGTTAGCTAGCTAATGTTAGCTAGCTAATTTTAGCTGTTCCCACGTAAAATCACAAGCTAGGAGTGTTTACGAGATTTACGAGAACCTGTCTTCTATAAACAGCTTGCTTATTTTTTGGTGTCCACGACTTCAAAGTCAAAATTTGTCAATGAAATATTTCTCAGTATGGAAAGTGTGTTAGCATTAAATGCTAAATTTAATTCCAGTGTAATTTTAGAGCATTTTCTTATTAATTCAGCAGCACATCCGAGGTAAATGTTGACATTCCGGAAGCTTCTGTCTCATTTTCACTGTCGCTGTGTCTTCACGTTGTCCATAAAAAAACGACTGTGTGCTACCTGGCGCAGTTTTTCGCTAGTTTAGGCTTAGCGGCTATACTGACTGATTGGCTAGCAGTCGTCCTGTCAAAAGCACGAACACACCAAGGCTATTTATAATTTTCTGTCTGTGATTTGCCTGGTATTCGCCTGATGCTATCACAATATTTTACTTAAAAAAAAACAGTCGACATGCCAGTTTTGTCCACCATTTTTGGAAAAGAGAGAGAGAGAAAGAGAGAGAGAGAGAGAGAGAGGCTATCTAAGTTATTTTTAATGGTAAGGGGCGGGCTGTGGTTAGGCTATTCCTGGGGTTTGCAGTGTGTGTGTGTGTGTGTATGTGTGTGTGTGACAGAGAAAGACTGAGAGAGAGAGAGAAAGACTGAGAGAGAGAGACCCGGGTTTTGGGGTTTTCAGAATGTTTTTTCGGCACTAATCAGACAGCGCGGTGGCGCTCAGCCTTCTCCATCCTGCAATTACAGGGAACGCCACGCTATGCACGAGAGAGACAAGCTGGAAAACATCTCTCTCTGTCTGTCTCTCTTTCTGTCTATCTCTCTTTCTGTCTGTCACTCTCTCTCTGTCTTTCTCTATCTCTCTCCCTTTGTGTGTCTATTGCTGTCTCTCTCTTTGTCTCTCAGTCTCTCTCATACTTTCTGTGTCTCTCCTTCTATCTGTCTGTCTCTCAGTTTCTCTGTCTTTCTTACCGTCTCTTTCCTTTTGGGAGTCTATTGTTGTCTCTCTCTCTCTGTCTCTCTCTTACTTTCTCTGTCTCTCTTTCTGTCTGTCTGTCTATCTCTTTTTCTGTCATTCTCGCTGTCTCTCTCTCTTTGGGTGTCTATTGCTCTCTCTCTCTTTCTCTGTCTCTGTCTCTCTTTCTATCTGTCTGTCTCTCTGTCTGTCTGTCTGTCTGTTTGTCTCTCTCTCTCTTTCTCTCTTTTTATTGCTGTCTCTTTCTTTCTCTCTCTGTCTCTCTTTCTCTCTCTCTGTCTCTCTCTTACTTTCTCTGTCTCTTTTTCTATCTATCCATCTCTCTCTCTTCTCCCTTATTCAATCACACAGAGGCTAAAACGGTGCTGGCAGAGTCAAACGGGGCTTAAGAAGGTGTTGGCAAAGGCCATGCTAGTAAACTACAGGGTGTTTAGGAGTGTGTGTGTGTGTGTGCGTGTGTGTGTGTGTGTGTGTGTGTGTGTGAGGTTCAGGAGGTTATTTTAAGGCGTGGGTGTGTGCTAGCTAGAACTTCTTAAGGCGCAGTCCGGAATCGAGGCCTTTCTTGACCTCTGTGTGGCATCACTCACACGCGCTCGCGGTATTTCACACGTCTGCGTGTTTGCGTGGCCAGAAGTTCAGCAGCCGTGCCGTCCTGTCTGCTTCCCTGTGTGTAGCCGTTAGCTACAACATCAAAAAAATAGAATTACACTACCAAAATTTCATTATGAAATGGGAATTTTTTTTTTTTTTTACAAATTTAGCAAAGCTAGATTGAAATGATTTGAAATAAATGTTTGCCAACGTAAGCTAGCGTGCTGCTGCTCCATCGAGGTGTTTTTCATTCAGAAATAGCTAAATAGCTAGCTAGCTTGGTTGTTAGCTGCTCTCATACGTGATGTATGAAATGAGCTGATGTTAGCTGAAGCTAAACACAACAGACGCTACTTAGCTAGTAATAACTATCACAGTACGCTAAGAGTTTCGGGTGTTACTGTTTGAATTCTAAAAAGAAAAAAGATTTCAGTGTCACAAGAAGGTAAAACTGACTCAAAAGTTGATGCTGTTTTGTCGGAATTAATGCTAATGTATTTTTAGGTTGATTAGCTAATTTTGGATATTTTTTCCACAGGTCTTGTCACTACCACATCTCGCAAACTGGACAGAGAGCAGCAGGATGAGCACATCCTCGAGGTAACTCCGCCCCTTTTTTTAAATCCACCAATCAGCTTCTGTCGCCATTTTAACAATCAGTTCTTTCTTTCTTCTCTTCTCTTGTCTTTTATCTTTTTGCTTTTTTATCCCTTTGTTATTTTCCTTCATCTCTTCATTGTTGTATTTCTTTTCTTCCTGGATTTTCTTCTCTTTCTCTTTTCCCTTTCGCTTTTTCTCTCACTCTCTGGTCGGTCGTGGTATTTCACTGGTGACTCGTTCACAGGTTTTATCACACACGTGTGTGTAAATTCCCGCTGCAGGGACTGAATGAAGGTTTGTCTGGAGCCACAAAAGAACGAAAGAAGAAACAAGAGATAGAGAGAGAGAGTGAGAGAGAGAGAGAGAGAGAGATTCTTTTCCCACCTCCCATACCAAGTTCCCAAAGTGCTTCTGTAAGGGATTCAGATATCAGCCACATGTGTGTGTGTGTGTGTGTGTGTGTGTGTGTGTGTGTGTGTGTGGTTCTTTGTTCTCTCTCGGTGTTCCGGCTCGGGATCAGGCAGGCCAGAACAGGAAGTATCAATCAACCACCAGCCGCTGTCTAAACTTGTGGATTTTTAATTGAGTTATTTCTCTCTCTCTCTCTCTCTCTCTCTCTCTCTCTCTCTCTCTCTTTCTGCCTGACTCTCTCTTTTCCTCGCTCTCTTTCTTTCTGTATCTCTCTCTGTATTTCTCTCTTTCTGTCTGACTCTTTCTCTCTTTCTCTGTCTCTTTCTCTCTTTCTTTCTCTGTCTGACTCTCTCTGTCCATCTGTCTTTCTTGCTGTCTGTATCTCTCCCTTGCGTCACTCTCTCTGAGTGTGTGTGTGTGTATGTGTGTGTGTGTGTGTGTGTGTGTTGTTTTGGCTTGGTGTCACATTCAGTGATGGACTGATATAAGAGAGAGAGAAAACCAGAGAACTTAAGTCAATCTTTCTTTCTTTCTTTCTTTCTTTCTTTCTTTCCCCATTTCCTCATTTCTTGTTAATCTTTCTTTCTCAATCATTCTTCTTAACCTGTATATCTCTCTAATTCTTCTTCCCTCTCTATCCATCCTCTCTGGCTTTTTAATTACCTGCTTCTCTACCTCTTTTTCTCTTTATATCTCTCTCTTCATCTGTCTCTCTCAGTGTATCTCTCCAAGTAATGGAAAAATAGAACAGACTAATGGAACTAATGTCGTACCTCCATAAAGTTACTCCTCTCTCTCTCTCTCTCTCTCTCTCTCTCTCTCTCTCTCCCCCTCTTTCTCTCCTCTGGTGGTCAGTGTGATTATATCAGTGTGACCCTGCTCAGCGTTTAGTGTTTGGTTAGGGTTTGACATCAGGAAGTCCTTTATTGATGTCCATCCCTCCAGGGTGCGGAAAGGGGTTGGGGGGGTGGGGGGGACTAAAAGCTTATTTAGGACTTTGTGTGTGTGTGTGTGTGTGTGTGTGTTTAAAGAGATGGAAGAACAGAGTGGAAATGGCACGTCTAAATGGAAGCCAATGAAAAGGCTGTGAACTGAAAAGTAATTTAATTCCATGATTATAAATGTGATTTGATGAATTGTTCATGAATTCTGTTGTGAGTAATTTTTTTTCCACTTCTGCCTCTTGTTTGGAAACCTCTTTTTTCTGTTCACTAGCATGAATCCATTCATCTTCGGTAAGCTCTTGGTCACGATGACAGTTGGTGTTGCTTTCATTTTTTAAAATCACATAAAACGTTCGTATCTTCGTCTGTCCAAACCAAACGGCACAGCTATCCTCTTGGGCCATGTTTATGTTTAGCACTTGTGTCCCATACATCATCATTTATTCTGACAAAACATCACAAACGTTGTCCAGTTTCGAACAAAATGGCAAGGAGTCATCAGAGCTGAAAGAGTCGACTCTTAATGATCAAATGATCCGACTCACACAAAAGAGTATTACTATTTCCCCATTACGATTTGCATTTCGTTTGCATGAATTTAAATTTCATTCAACTTTGTCGCATCTCTAGCCCCGCCCACTTCACATCACTAACGGTCTCCTGTTCCCAGAAATCTCCAGCTCTCAGTGAAAATGAACACGTTCTGGATGGTCGTTGAGTGTGAGCGAATGCTTACAGTGATTACAATATCGTGTATCGTGATACTGATTATATGATCATATCACTCATCCTTAACCTGTGTGTTAATTGGTCTAGATTGATTTTTGTTGCTAGTTTAGCCACGAGAATCAGAAGAAAGATGCAACGAGAGGCGCTGGTTGCTGTATATTTATTTTTTCAAATGATAATGGGGCAACAATAACAAGTCAATGATACATAATTATCAAATTATCAAATTTTCTGGTCTTTTTATGGCCTTTTTTTTCTGGTTTTAGCGCATAATAATAATTTTCATCCTGACCATCTGGCACATTAATAGTGAAAAATGTGATTAAAAAGGACCCTCCCAAATTGGGAGCTGTCACACCGTAGCACATTTAGCCAGCAGATGGGAAATTGCTACGACTAAATGAAAAAATAGGGTTTAGAAAAGCAGCCCGTGAGGTGCCTTAGAAGGAAACATTACAGTAAATTTTTTTATAAGCGATTCTCAGCTCTCCACACAACGTTCCAATTCGATGCTCCTGATTTAGAGTTTCCCAGATCTGACTCATCAGTTAAAATTCTTGGAAAAGAGTTTTGCATTCCTGGCTGCTCAAATCGGACAAGCCTCTCTTTGCAGGCATCGACAAGATCTGTTTTTTTCCAGGCTTTTTAATCAGATAAATTTTTTTCCTCTAAGTGCTGTTCTTTCTGGGTCAGATCTGGAAGTGATAGCGGGATGTTTTGTCTCTACGTGGTGTCTCATACTCATACACACATCTCAGTAATAATCAGTTCTACCATCCGCCCTCATCCTCCTCCAGTGTCGGACTAATTGGAACGAGTCTGTGTTCTGAAATTTGTTTTCATATAATTGATGTTCTGTCTCGCTGTAATTACGGATCTGGAGCTGCATTTCCATAAAACCGGGACTGACTGAGCCAGTGAACTCCCCACACACACACACACACACAGACGCAGTGGATGGTTAGAAGTAACTCAGTTAATTAATATTGCTGGAACTAACCAGATTAATTAATCGCATTCTCGGAAGCAGCTTGGAAAACAACGGCATTGGAAGAGGACAACACATTACGGCGTTAATCGCCTTCCGAGCCAAATGGCGTGTGACGAGCCTGATGGAAGAGCTGCTTACACACGCCGAAATGGCCATGTTTGGACTTCCATTTCTCTGTTTTTTAAACCAAAACTGCTCCAGGGCTCCTTCTCTCCCTGAAACGCTTTATTAACATGAAAAAGTGTGTGTGTGTGTGTTTGTTTCTGCAGACTGTTTATTCCCAGGTCTGCCATTATGCCAGACCAAATGGTTATTTTCAGAAACCGATCTGCACATTGTCCCTCCGCATAAAGATATGTTTAATGGTTTATGAGTAAAGTCCAAAGGATTCGCAGGCCACTACATAAAAGGTTTTTTTTTTTCAACATTAATTTTATATTTTTACTCAGTTAATAAGCAAGAATGCATTATTTAAAATATGGCAGACCTCTTTTGTTGATCCTGAAATATGAAATGTGGATATCCTGAACATTTGCATTTCATCTGCTCCAGTTGTGCCAATGAATATTTTATTATTTTATTTAATTATTTTAATCATTTTATTCAGATTTGTTCATTGTTCTCATCTCTCGATGTCTAACACCTAGTATTGACACACCAATATAGTACACCTCTGTAAGTGTTAATAGTCATTATGACTTTCAGACTGTTCAGCTGAGGACAGCAAAAAAAAAAAAAAAAAGTTGCGCTCCAAAATTTAATAAAATCCAAAATAGCCGAGCACTGCAAAAAGCCGAATTTAATAGGACACATAGTTACAAAAACACAAAAAGTTTGCAGTTGATTAGTCATACTGACCAAAAAAACAGTTTTGTATTTATCAGACCGTTTTGTATTTATTATCTATGAAGTTCAGCACTTTGCAGTGCTCAACTAATGCTCGGCTATTTTGGATTTTATTCAGTTTTTCACTCGGGAGGTTTTGGCATTCCACTGGACGTAAACCCCCGATTGATCAATAATACATAAATGTTAAAAGTGATCAATATAAACCAAGTCAGTTCACACTGAAGAAGTTTCTGACACCAGTCTACAGTATATTGAAGCACTTTGATTTGGCGAGCGTTTAAATCCACAGAATGATGGATCCTTTTGGATTATTTTTAAAATTGAGTTGGTTTACGTTACCCACTGTTCATTATGTCTTTGAGAATGTTGGATTGACGATTAAATGAGTAATCCCTGAACCCCGAAAACAGCCCACAAGCATCTGGTATTTTTAAGAAAACATTGATCAGCGAGACCAATTAGTTTGCGTCATGTTTTTTGTGAGACGGTAACAATTCTTCTCTTAGGGATTAACACCCTCTCGTGGGACTAGGCAGTAGGGAGGGAGCTGTCACTCTGACGCTCTGAAGTGCATAACAGCTTTTTCATCTCACCTACCTCGAGGTCTCACTTAGCTGTGTGTCTCTGTAAAATATCTGACAGATAATCACCAGGGGCATTGCTTCGATGTTGGCAGCCAGTTGAATTAGCAAAAGCTTCGTCAAGAGAAGCTGAGAATGTGAGGGTTTTTTGTGTGTGTGTCAGATCAATTCCGGCCACGGACGTTTAACAAACGTTTTCAATCCGCCGATCCTCTCGAGACGGCATCGTGCAGACAGTCTATTATTGTCCCGTCGCTCACTTTCTCAATTTGCTGCTCCCCGATCTTGTTTCCTCTCTAATTGGAAATGTCCAATTTGACACCAGATGTCTTCTGGGTTTTGGGGTTATTTGACATGAGAGGGATCAAACGTACCCAAAAAAAAAAAAACATTTTGGCAGAATTACACATTAAGCACTGGAAGTCTGAGTCCATTACGAAGAATTGTTCATGTTTCTCCAGTTCTCGATGGACAGGGACTTGAGGACCCGTCCAATTACTGGGTGCTGAATTGGCCGTGAGCAAGTCACAGAACTGGGCATGAAGTGTAGTGATATGATAATCATGGAACCATCAAAATATCATTTATTCATAACATATATCCGTTCCATTCATGTGGAGGCTAATTAGGTACAAAACTTACACTAGACCACCAGGAAGACTTGTACAGGATCAGATAAAACGGGAACTGTACCTTTCAATGTGTGTACCCTTGTCAAAGGTACCTTGTACCTTTACTTAGGGGGTAGAGAGGATGTAGTCTAAATTTTGAAACTGGTAATTGGACCTAAAGACAATTGTTGTATGTCACAGGTGCATTTCCATTTGTACCTTTCGTGGGGGTGTTCGGGATAGCTCTTTTGTGACTGACTTCTCCCCTCAGATCTGTTCACCAAGGTTGGCCCACCTGGGACCATTAAGCTCATAGCCTTAAATTTCACTAAAGTACACAAGGCCTTGCACTACAACACGGTCTCGATCCATGAAGGGACCTGTTGTACTTTGGGAAACAAAAATATAGGATACGTTAAGTCCAATGATTTACTCCCAACTTCTAGTTTTAACCTTCCTGTTTGTCCTTTTCCTTGACAGATCACGGTGACCGATCAAGGTGTACCGCCCCGCTCCACCACAGTACGCGTAATCGTGCAGGTGTTGGACGAGAATGATAACCGGCCAATCTTCATGGAAAAAGTCTACAAAATCAAGCTGCCAGAGCGAGAAAAGGTGGAGAAGGAGCGTTCGATGCGCCGAGAACCAGTGTATCGAGTCATCGCTTCAGATCGTGACCACGGAGCCAACGCTGAGATCTCCTACAGCATCGAGGACGGAGACGAGCAGGGAAAGTTCTTTATCGAACCCAAAACGGGCCTTGTGTCTTCTAAAAAGTTCTCCTCAGCTGGTGAATACGACATCCTCACGGTGAGACCTGCAGATAGCATGGATTTAACATGTTAGCTGAAAACTTTTCATCTGCTTTTTTGGATGTAAGTGTAAGTGTAGAGTTTGTACCTGATGGAAATTGGGATGTAGGTTCACATATACTCGGTACTGGATCAGCGCATCCCTGCCAATATATGATACCGGCTGCTTAAACAATATGATGTTTTGATGATGATTAGTATCTTCATACATAACATCACAACACGCTTTCGCAAGAGCAGCACAGGTATCATCAGTACTTAATATTTTTACCAGGACTTCCTACCCTAATACCAGTGAGGGTTCAGGGGTCAAGGGTTTGTTGGCTAGCACCTTCCTTTATGTCTGTCTGCTCGCCGATATCAGTCAGATCTCTTCTCTCGTTTAAACACAGACTTCTGTCACATTGCGATCAGGTGCTCGGAGCTAAGCTTCGTCATCCTCGGCAAAGTGTTTTGACAGTCATTGTTTAGTGTCATTCAAATCTATTTGCTATGAAGAGGTGGTAAATGAACTTGGATAAACAAGTATTTCTGATGAAGATGAACACACAGACTTAGAAAACAACAGCAAACTAATTAATTAACATGGAAAATCAATTAGGAAGTGTCAAGAACTGGAGTGCAATTTTTGTTGTTTTGTTTTTACATTTGTGAAACTGAGTCAACACCGACAAATTATTGAACTAAATAAGGTACTAACAGGCAACGAAGGTTATTTTGTACAATATTTCCATGGTAGTCTTATACAGACTTATACAGTTACAAGAGAATAGCAATAACAGAATTAGATTTATTACTTTTTTTAAAATTGGGACTCTAATTGAACTGTGTTTATAAAATGGGTTACACAATGCTTACACAGTCACCTTCCTCTGCGGTATTTTAAGCACTGTATTACAGATGATTGGCATATATCTACTGGAAACCTTGACAAAAACGTAAATAATAAACGAGTTAATGAAATCCGTGCTTCTGAACTGTATGTTTTCAGATCAAGGCAGTGGATAACGGCCGACCCCAGAAGTCATCCACTTGCCGCCTGCACATCGAGTGGATCCCGAAGCCGCAGCCAAGTGCCACTCCGCTGGCCTTCGACGAGAGCGTGTTTTCCTTCAGCGTCATGGAGAGTGACCCAGTCTCCCACATGGTCGGGGTTATCACCATGGAGAACATGGACACGCCCGTCTGGTTTGATATCACAGGTACGGAGATTCTGAAATTCTTGCAGTATGTTCACTTTTGTTAAATTTGATATTTATTATAACATTTAGCTTAAGTTTGAGAGTTTTCCTAAATTTGCTAATGAGTCTCTCAAAGCATGAGCATCTTGAAACTTAAACCTACTCATCCCTTTATTCTTTCTTTCCTTTGCCTTTTCTAACCAACTGACAATCTGTTGCTTTCTCTCTTTTTATGCTCCTCCTATATCTCCTCTCCTTCTCGTTTCTCTCTTCTGCTTGGAAGAAAATGCCGAGCCCAGTGAGGCGTTTCACGTCGTACAAGCTGCGTGCGACCTGAACTGCACAGCAGAAGGTATCCATCGCAGATCTCCATTAGATCTGTGATTGGCTTTAGCTAAAGGCCTGTCATCTTAGTGTTGTGGTGTCCTGTATGTCTCAAAGTGAAGACTTAGCAAAGCAATGAAAATGCTAAATTTGTACTAGATCATGTGCTAGACTCCGCTTAGCCCTTTTATCTTCATGGCTCATATCTCACACACACATGACTGTTTATAGCTGCTATAATGTAAGTGATATCAGGGACAAAGATTTTATCACAGACATTCTACAATAATAAATCAATAATCAATAAAATCCATCAGCGCTGCCTTCAGGCCATGCTGTTATAGGAAAATAATCGACTTCTGGGTGGTAACAGCTTCATCGCACCACTCCGTCGTTGATTATTTCCCTATAACAGCGTGGCCCGAAGTGCTTTAATTCCATACATATCACCAAACTGTGCTGGATTTCAACGTTCTTTCACTTAAGAAAGCCTTGGCCTTAAAGAAAAATTCTATATATTTTACTGTGTTTTAAACTTTTTTTCCTGGAAATTGTGCTTCTAAAGTAAGACATGGTGTAAACATTATCTCTCCGAAGCTTCCAGCGGGCATAAAAGCATTAGCATAAAAACAGTTCAGCTACTTAACCTCCTGGAGTTCTTTTGTGAATTATGAATGAGTATATTAATATATTCTCTAAAAATGTTTTTTAAGTGGGCAATCACTGCAAAAGGCAGACTTTGAAGATGCTATCAGTGAATGAAACTTGTATATATGCAGCATGGCTCACAGTTTTTTTCACTTAAACATTTTCCAGAAGCAGAAAGGACAGCTCTAAAATATTCACAGAGTAATGTTCACCTAAGATAGCTACGAAGATCCGGATCCAGCTAGCTGACTGGGGTTAGAGTGAAGCTAGCCTACTTCTTTGCTTGTTTGTGCAATATCTCAGGCTACATATTACAGAAGTAACATTTACGACAGCTAGCATTAATGTTAGAATAGTTAGCCATGTCTAAACGACTTAATCGATTTTTGTTTGGTCAGGTCCGTTAAGCGAAACCATTAGCTGTTAGCATTTACTGCTGTTTATAAACATCAGAAGATTGAGTGTGTAATATTTTTTGCAGGATTATTCCCAGTGCATGAGGAGGCAATTGATTATCTTTCTCAAAGAAAAACATTAAGTGTATGAGGAATTTATGAAAACTAATAGAACTTTTGGTCACGCTAACTGAACCTGAGTGAAAAAGCAATTTTATTTAGGCTAACTGCAATAATAAACGTACGCTGAGTGTTTTCATTGCAAAATACGCATGTTCTTCTGAATTCATCTCCATTATATTGTTGTATAATGGTGTATTTGTGCATTATATTTGTATTTCAGTTGTTTTTTTTTTTTTTACTAAGTTCTAAGGTGGTTTATTTCCTATACGTCTCATTTCCTTCCATCATCATGACACATCACACATGGATAAAGCCGAGGTTTAGGTGTTGAACTAAACTGGGAAATTCCCTATAGAAAATCAATATGCGTCAAAATCCGGGCTTAATCCGGGTCTGGAAAAACGGTCCATCGTGGCTTTTCCCAGAGCCGTTTGCTGCCAGATTGCGATTTTCTAATGTGTTTGTTATCAGTGATCTTTAGAAAGCAAATCCTCTGTGCAGAGTTTTTCTAATTACTGTAGCTCTTTGAACGTTAATTACAAGGCAACGTGCGCATGCTATGCGAGTTCACAAGGATTGCGGATTTTATCAGCGCCAGGCTCCGAGAAGAGATGGTGTCTGAAAATCGTCATGTCCTGGTGTTATACGGTATATTAACAATAAAATCGTGGTTAAAAAAAAACACAAATACAATATAAAACTCGAGGATTCTGTGGATGGATACGGGTTCGAACCTTCTAATGAGGTTTGGAACCCACTCTGATATTAGGTTCTACAAATAACCTTAAAGGTCATCTGAAGTTTCTTGAAGTTATTTGAAGAGTTAGTTTGAAGGATCTACTCTGGTTTTCCGTACAGGTGGGAACTCGGACAGCCGTTTCGATGTGGGAAAAGCGAGCGGGACGCTGATGGTGGCACGGCCGCTGGATGCCGAGCAGAAATCGAGCTACAACCTGACGCTGGAGGCTACGGATGGCACAAACACCGTCAGCACACAGGTGAGAGGAACTTGTGTTTACGCAGAGGGTGCGGCTCTGTGTGTGTGTGTGTGTGTGTGTTTGTGTAGGAGCCGTGTTGTGAATGTTTAACGAAGCTGAAAGACAGACTGAATTCTTCAAAATCAGCCTCTGTGAGTGTGTGTGTGTGTGTGTGCGTGTGCCGAGACGTTAGTAGAGTGCGAGGAAGCAGACAGTGGTCAGGTGATTCCAGAGCTCAGAAATTCCTCACACAGCCACACGGATTGGGCCTGACGCCAGGATTAGACTAGCTTCAGCAGAGTGGAATATGCTTTCCAAATGTTCTCCTAACATTCCCCAAGTGTTCATTCTGTATAAATTCATTCTGAAAATTCTGGGATTGCTCGTCCAAAATTCTTGTATTATTCCACGAAGGTACCCAAACCTTCCTCACATATTCCCCATCTAAATTCCCAAAAATTTCTTTAGCAATATTTCCCAAACATCAATTCGAATGTTTCCTTGGCATTCTCCTAACGTTCCCCAGACATTCCCAAGCTGTAGCATTATCCTGAAGCATTTTCTTCAAATGTTCCTCAGTTTGTTCTCTCGACATTCCTTAGTAAATGTGGATGGTGTAAGAAATGCTCCTTAAATCTTTTGAAATGTTCCTTGTGTTAGTTTCAAATTCTCCAAATATTGCCCCCAAGAATATTAGTTAATTGTTCTTCTGATTTTCTCCAAAAACATTATCATCTTCTAAAATTCTCCAGGTTCCCTACATATTCTCCTAACTCACCATAAATGTTCATTTAACATTCTTCCTAATATTCCTTAAAGACTTCTTCTGACACTAAATGCTCTCCCAAGATTTCTCAAACGTTCCCCAGATGTTCTCTGAAGGTTGGTTTGCTAACGTTCTGTTCAGAGGCTGATGTCGGAGCCGCCGGCTAGCTTTTTGGCCGCGACTTCTGGAATCTTCCGTTGTCTCATTCTTTAAGCATGTGAGGAGGATGTCTGGCGCTCTGCTCCAATAACTTTTATCTCTTTTTCTCTCTCTGTCTGTCTTTTTCTCCACCACTCCATTAGTATACCTTTCTTTTGCCTTCCTTTAGAGAACCTGAAGAATGCTAGCTAGCAAAAAAGTTTCTGTTTTGTCTTTCGTTTGAGTGCCGTGGTGGAGAACACAAAAGCAAGCTTCATGTGATCAGGAAATGTTCAGACTGACACACACACACACACACACACACACGGGCAGTGATATAACACCTTTATCCACATCACTGCAGCCTGTTAGTGCGTCTCCTCTGTGCCAGTGTGCTAATCTGAGAGGCATTGTTGGAGACTCAGAGCCTTCACCCCTAATCAGTTACAGTCATCACACACACACAAACACACAGCGTGCAGACTTCAGCTGTCCTGCTGCTTGCTTGTGTAAGACCGTGTCCTCCGGACCTCAAGCTTTGTGTCTGGCTCCACTTTCTCCAAAAGACGCCAAAGATATTAAATTCTCAGAGAATGGTCTAAAATAGGAATTCACTGCATGGACAGAATATCATACCCTGATCATATTGTGATAAATCATGATTGTCTTTGCTTTGTGTTGGATGGATAAAGATCGGCCGGCATTACTTAGACCAAAGTCCAAATAATCTTCTAATATTCTGCCTAAATGTTCCTCAAAATTCGTTCCCAATTATTAGTTGTCAAATATTCCTCAATTTATTACACAGATGTTCCTAAGTGTTCCTTAAAATACACCAAAACTTTTCTTAAACATTCCCAAATGTTCCTTCTAACATTTTCTTAACGTTTCCCCAGTGTTCCCAAAACATTCCCAAACTGTTCTTTTAATTTTCTCTAAAAATGTTTGCTATGCATTCAACAAAATTCCCTTAATATTATTCTTAAAAATTCACATCCTTTAACTATTCTGCACGCTCCTCCATTCTCATAATATTCCACAAATATTTCCTAAATGTTCCTGAAACTTTTCCCAAATGCTACCTGATTTGTTCCCCAAATGTTCTCCAAACAGTGCTCAGTTTCATCTCCTGAAGTTCCACTATCATTCTTTAAACATTCCCAAACATTCACATAATATTCCGTAGAAATACTGGAAATAATTCCACACAGTTCCCATGTTTGTTTCCCAAATGTTCCTCAAATGCCCCTTTCCCCAATTCCCCAATTTTCTCTAGTATTCTTTACATTCTTCAAAATGTTCTCCAGAAAATTCTCAGGCGTTCCGAAAACGTTTCATCATATTCTCTTAACTTTGTTGAACCTTTTCATCCACAAACAGTTGTCAAATTTCTAATTTTCTCCAAAGATTATTGCAGGAGGTTCCCTATACATCCCCAGTGTTCCATAAACATCTATTATTTCCAAAAAGTTTCCAAAAAACATTTTTTAACACGCCCTAAACAGCTCTCTCATCATTCTCCTGATGTTCTCCACACATTCTCAAAGACTCTTCCTTTTCTCTAGAAACTGCTCATTAAACATTTTACATAGTGTTCTTTAAAAACACTTCCAAAACACTCCTCTATCATGCTCCTGATGTTTTCCGAGTATTCCTTGAATATTCTCTCTAGTGCAGTCTCAGTCAACAGGAGGAGAAAAAAAACCTTTCCAGACTTTCTGAATGCTGTTCACACTTCTCCCGAGCAATTATTCGAAAAATAAATTCTGTTGATTAGCCGATTCACAATGAGTGTCTAATTTGAATAAATGTTGCAGAAATGATTCTTTTCCCCCCTTAAATCACAAAAAGTCTTTACACATTTGTTCCCAAGGTTAATTAACGCTAGGTAAAGTAACACATTCAACTTTCTAAGTCTGGTTATTTAAACAGATAGCTCTGAAAGTCAGCTAGCTAGCTGTATAAATCGTATTATGATACATACGAGTGTTTATTGTGTAAAAAGCTCGGAGGCTCGAAGTCTCAAATTTCGTTTAAAAAGCTTACATTCATAAATATAATATAATAGAATAATAATATAATAGAATAATATTTGTAAGGTATACCATATGACAGTTTAATATCAGCACACACTCATATCTGCTTCACGTTGATGTAGTGGCAGGAAGTCGGTGTCACGCTGTCTTTTCCGATATTGATTGACATGTTTGTGTGTGACAGTTTGTGGCTTTGGAGAGGCGCCATGTTTTTTTCTGTTCCAGTCACCTCTTGCTTTTCAGCGCTTTGGACTATTAGCGTCTTTTTTGCTCGCCGCACGTCCCTGTCAACACGTCCTGATATCTCACGAGCTGCTCAGCAGGTGTGTATTGCAAATATTTGCACTTGCAGTAATAAAGAGCAGCGCCGGCTGGAAACACGAGAGGAAATAAAGGCTTGATTAGAACCGCATTCGCACAACCTTTTCATTAGAATATATATATACATATATATATATATATAGCGATATATTATTATATATACACAATATATCTATTATTAAAATATTGACATTCTTCTTTATTTGTGGAATCTGTAATAACTTAAAAGAGAAAATTCTTCTTTGTCTGTAATCTTTCACTAAAGTGAAGCAATCTTCTCCCTAATTTTTAAACTCTAGGCAGGTCAAAATGTAATAAAATAAAAATATAATAACCATTATATAATCATTTTATGTCTCGTTTCACCTCCCCCTCCAGAACACCCAATTATGTTTCACCTTCCCGTCCCCCACATTGTCACATTTCACCTCCCCCTTTCCCTCACCCAATCACATTTCTTCTCCTTTTCCCCAACACCCAATCATGTTTCACCTCCCCCTCCCTACACCCAATCAAACTTCACTTTGTCTTCCCCCTATACCTAGTCATGTTTCAACTGTAACTCCCCCCACCCAATCATACAGTATTTCAGCTCCCACTTCCCACCCAACCAATCGTGTTTCACCTCCCACTCAACTACATCCAATCGTGTTTCACCTCCCACTCAACTACACCCAATCGTGTTTCACCTGCTCCGCCTGAGTTGCTTGAGTTTGCTAAAAAGGGTAAGCTCTCTCTGTCGAAAATAAACATGGTTGCATTTCTGCATGGAGTTTTTTTGTCTTTTGCCTCCATCTTTGCCTCGTGTGTTTACAGGATTTCGTCTGCCTCCACAATCGACTAGCATGGCCATGTTTGTTTTGTCCCGATCAATTAATCCAAATCCCCACCCACCTTTTCTAGTTAGACAGATTTTGTTTTAGGGACACAAACACCACCAAAAAATGGCGCCTCGACCTGAACAATAATTTTAAATACTGAATATTGTGATTATATTGTAAAACAAATTATTGCCTCATGCCTAGTTTCTGTTTTTGCTCTGCGTGACGAGTCGAACCTGGAGGATTAGGAGACGTGTCCTCATGCTCTAAACCTCATGTCATGCGCTTTGAATTGTTTCTTTTCTAAAAACAGAGCGAGATAAGCAGATTAAAGTCGGAATTCATTCTGCGTCTTTGGTGTGTCTAACACGTCTTTGTTTGTCCCAGCGGTAAACACGTCTTCAGTTCCAAATCCGTGTTCCTCCCTGGCTGTTTTTCCCATCGCATACCAACGGCATTCCTCTTCCTGTTCTTTTCGTCTGAATCAGAATGATATGTTCTGTCTGTGATAACACAGAACCTCAGCACTGCCCTGATTTCATTGTTTTTGTCCTCTTTGTTGCTGGCGAGTTTTTTTTTTCTTGTCAAAGCACAGCATCTGGGACAGCGGGTGGATTACATCAATTTAATACCATTTTATCCAGGGGAGATAAAAGCAGTAGCAGAGGAGAATATGTCTCTTAACGATTCTATTTTAAGTGTCCTGAGACGTAAAGTGTGTGTGTGTGTGTGTGTGTGGATTGAATCTTTAAGGTAATACCATATTTTCCAGACTAATGTCTCTCTCTGTACTGCATCAGGGAGAACAGTTTTTAACTTTTCCCTATTCTGAGAAATTCACAGTAAATCCGTTGACCTGAAACTCACTCATAGTGGAAGTCTAGGGGCAGGTGTTGGTGAAAAAATATTTAAAATACACAACGATATACAACAAATTCAAGTGTACAGCAGTTACACTGGAACAATAAAGGTGAGTGTATAAGACAGACATGAGGGAAAGTCTAACTGAAGCGGTTCTAGTTTCTTTGCTGACATCTCTTCACACACGTTTTCATTGTTATTAGGAGATGTGTCGTCATTAAAAAGACTAATAATATTGTATAATATTCAGTGTATTTTGAGTAGCCCTGACAACGAGCATGGACCTCAGACTTGAAGCTAGCTAGCATGACTCTGCGAGATCAGTGCAGCTTTATTTAGCTAACAAAGCTTAGTAACGCATTACTAAGCTAATGATTGATAACAGTATTGTGATTATTGTCGTCTCACATACCCAAATATTACCCTAGACATCAGCCAGGGAGGAGTGACACTTAGCGAAGTCAATAGGTTGAGCTGTCCTAACAACTAGCTTGGACCTTCGACAAGAATTTTGCTAGTAACATGACAGAATATCTTAACAAAGTTGTGTAGAGTTTTAGCAGTACACTGAAAAGTAGCCCCGGTTACCTTTAGTGTTCCTGCGCCAACATTAGCATAACCTTAGCCTTAGCAAGGTCCTCCTTGTTAAAGTGTTTCTCTGAAAGGACCGATTTCACAGATTTAGAGCTTCATTTACAAACCCATTATAAAGTTTGTGATTAATTAATATTTTTCATTAATGATTTATTGAAGGAACTCAACAGCTGCCCTTACGGTTGCATTGTAAAGGAGTAGTGTTGTGGTACTCGAGACCGGGTTTGAGTTTGAAGTAAACAGGTTTTGTGTTGTTTTCTCAGCGCAGGGAAATCTGTCAATATTTGGTAATCTCTCTGTCACTCTCTCTCTCACACACACACACACACACACACACTCTACAGATGCAGTGAATAAACATAAAGTTGAAAAAAGCTAGAGTATTCCTTTAATGCTGAGGTTAGGAGTTTAGCGTGTGTGCCCTGGAGGGATTTCTCCTTCTGGATCCAGTATGATGGTCCTCAGGGATGAGCCGATGCACAGACACAGACACACACACACTCACACACACACATTCCACTGTGCTGCATTCCACTGTGGGCACTTCACAGACAGGAGAGCAGCCAGACAAACTCCTCCACCCTTCCCCCCATCTCTCTCTCTCTCTCTCCCCCTCTTTTTTGTCTGTTTCACAATTTTACTCCTCCATTTTCCACTCTCATGTCTCCCTCTCTCTCTCTCTCTCTTTCTACTTCTTTTCCACTCCATTCTAACCCTCTCTCTCTCTCTCTCTCTCTCCCTCTCTCTCCCCCTCTCTCTCTGCTGCCAAGCTCCTTTTATCTGCTGTCACATCCAGCCAGCTAATATGGCCTTCCCTTATTGAGAGCTCTGGATCCAATATGGCCGCCGGCGGGGGGGCCGTGGCTGCATGGCCTGATGGCGTGTTGTTCAGCCCCTCAGAGCCGAGTGGAGGGACTGAGGGAGGGACGTTTTGTCTTCTTCTGGCACTTTATAAAAACAGGCCAGCTCTTTCGGGAATGTCATTTTGCTTTTCACACTTGGAAGCCACACACACACACACACACACACACACACACACACACACACTCACTCCTGAGGTCTACGCTCTAGCACCTCTCTGATGTCCCTGCATATTATTTTCCCTCACAGCACAGCCACAGTCATTTGTACAGTCTAATAAAGCATTTGCCGCTGCGCTAGTTTCTCCATGCTAGTTTTTTTTATACTTCCCTACTAGCTAGCATCTCTGCTAACATCCATTCGAGTCGTTAATACAACACGTTACCGCTTATTATTACTACATATTGTTATTGAAAAAACTAAGAGTATTGCCGCCGTTGTTATTGTGTCTCAGACTGCTCATTGGTGTGTTGTGCACGCGCCTGCTTTTGTTTTGTTTTGCTCTCTTCGTGACCAGGTCACGCCGTCAGCTCTCAGATAATTACGCCAAAGTCTCTGCGTTGACATTTAACTCCATTCAGCTGTTTTATAACCGTTAATGAAATACAGCCTTTCGCATTATTGCGGCAAGTGACTTTTGGTATTTAGAGAAAGAAGATGTCAATCTGTAACATTTTCCCAACACCACCCACCTAGAGCTCATCTCAGGGTTAGATTGGATTTGAAATATCAAGCTTTTATTCGCTTGGCTTAGCAGCAATGCTAAAAAAAAAAAAGTCTAATTGCTTCAGTCTGATTAGCAAGGGCTAATTGCTCTTTTTATTTTGGAGCTGCATGATATGGACTAAATATCATTCTGATATTCATTTGCTACATATTGTGAGTGTGGTATGTGTGACGGTCATTAAATTCTCATTGGCGAACCCTGGATGTTAATGGGGAATGAGTTTGTTTGTTGTTTGGACCTCAGTGATTTGCATTTTAAGTGAATGAACTCATCTTGCACAATATGCAAAGCCCAATCATCATAAAAATTAATGTCTACCATAAAAGTCTCACAGTAGCTACACAAAATATAGTTAGCACAATCCTGGGGTAGTTTAACAGTCATCCAGATTTTCATCCTAGCTAGTATAACGTCCAGCTAGAACTGCTATTATTAGCCATTTTGATAATCATACATCATTTAACAAGTAGCAAGTTAGCAAGTAGCTAGCTAGTACACAAGCATAGAAATGAGCGCATTATATTCTAGAGCATGTTTAGGGGGCTAATAATATTATGCTCTTGTGTAGCTAAAAGAGATGCATTGAAATGCATTGAAAATGGCGCCACTTTTGCAAAGGACAATATTGTAAAAGTGGTTATTGCATTATCCATGAACGTAGCTAGCAAGAAAGTGTAGAAATTAGCACACCTTTTTTTTTTTTTCAAAACTAGATTGAATATGAGTATGATGCACTAAATCTTGTTCTTGTTCCTCCCGCCAGGTCCTCATCAAAGTGATCGACACCAACAACCATCGGCCGCAGTTCTCTCAGCCACGGTACGAGGTGAGCGTGCCCGAGGACGCGGCGCCTGACACAGAGGTGCTACGCCTGAGCGCCACCGATCAGGACGAGAAGAACAAACTGACGTTCACGTTGCTGAGCAGCACTGACCCGTTCAGCCTGCGCAAGTTCCGCCTGGACCCGGGAACCGGAGCGCTGTACACAGCAGAGGCGCTCGACCATGAGGCCATGCGCCAGCACACACTCACCGTCATGGTACGAGTTCGTCTACCTCTGTGTGTGTGTGTGTGTGTGTGTGTGTGTGGGAGTGATGCAGATGACGGTTCCACTTCTACAGTATCGTTTATTAGAAAATGAGATTACGGAGCTGTGTGTATGTACTTATGGAAATACAATGAGTCTTGTAGAACGAAAGCAAACATCATGCAGCGAAGATGTGTGCATTGTGTGCATTTAATTTTTCTCAATTAATATGATGCCGTAAACAGTTGCTGGCTTTGCAAATGCGCTGTTTTTAATCATGAAATATGAGCTTTTTGTAGAATTATTGCAGGGAGTTTAATTAGAGACATAAGAGGCTATTACGTTGAAATGAACTCACAGACGGTTTGTGGTCCAAAAGTTCTGATTGATTTTGTTTGTTCTTAATTAGTTCAATTTGTTTTTTGTATTTGTGGAGCTGTAGATTGCGTGCCTTTGTGTGTGTGTGTGTGTGTGTGTATCATGTGGTAGTGTTTATTTAGTTGAATTGATTTGTCGTCATTATATGAGATGTTGAGTCAGTCATGCGTCGCCTCACCTGATGTTCTCTCTGGGTTTGTTTGTCGCTCTGTTCGCAAGTCATCGGTGCATGTCTCTGAGAAATTAAAAAAAAAAAAAAAAAAAAACACGTTTATATTCTCAGGAGTGTTTGATGAGTTTGTTGTATTAACTACATTATTGAAGATGGAAAAATCGCCGTCAGCTTGTTTTAACCTCTCTCGTTGTCTGCCTTTGTTAAACTCAAACTCTTTTTCTCAGTTTTTTTTTTATTGCTTTTTAATGAGTTGGCTGTTTGAATTGATTATTGAAGATGGAAGAATTGCTGCCAGCGTGTTTTGACCTCTCCTCCTCCTCCCGCTTCTTCTAAGGTGCGAGACCAGGACATTCCAGTGAAGCGGAACCTTGTGCGAGTGATCGTTAGAGTGGAGGACGCTAATGACAACGCGCCATGGTTTTTTGGAGCGCCGTATGTGGCGCGTGTGTTCGAGTCAGCCGCTGTCGGCTCATCCGTGCTGCAGGTCACCGCTTTGGACAAGGACAAAGGACAAAACGCTGAGATTGTCTACAGTATCGAGTCAGGTGATTAGTAGATTTTATTAAAATGTTAATTTTTCAAGTGAACATTAGTTGGAGCAGGTAAAGTCAACTTTATTATTATTATTATTATTATTATGCATATTGCACAACAGAACTATATAGTGAGACCTTCAGTGCTACATCACAAACTTTAAATAAAACACTTGGGTAAGCTTAGTAGGTGAGAAAAGTGAAGGATTGGTTAAATTGTAGTTTGCAGTTTGTATAAAATTCTGCTGCTCCGTATTTGTCAGTAGTAACAGAGATCAGCAGGTCGTGAATTCAAATCCCTGGCCTTCAGTAAAACCTCTGAACATCTTCAGGGGACCAAACACTTTTCCTTTATTGTTGACACAAATCAATTCCCATTAGGAGATAAAAGTTAATAAAAATTAAATTAAAGCTAAATTAAAGCCCTTGGTGTTTTGCCAATCGTAGAACAGGGGAATAAAATGGCTACGGAGCTAAAAGAGCTAAAAGTCCTACCTCCTGCTATGAAGTAATATTTCAGTAGTAATCACTTTAAATCCAACAATGACTTTAGAAATTTATCTTAGTCAGTAATTGTAACTCAGTCTGTGTATGTAATCTTAGTTTTGCGAGTGATCATCTGACGTAATCAAAATATAAAGCATGAACACATCTCCCATGACTTTCTCAGGTAGGAGAACCTAATATTACATCTTTACCTCCAACTGTTACAAAGCTCTGACACTAGAGACTCCTTCCATAAATGTTAATGTTAATCAAACGTCTCCTTACAGAATTTCTATTCATGTGGAGAAGAAAAAGCAGACTTTTTTTTATCTGTTTATGTGGAATGACTTCCATACAAGTATCTGTGACTGAGCTGTTGCTATGGAAACGATAGCGTATTAGAATGTGCACAATAATATAAACCTGTGCTTTGCAGAGATGCACTACTGTCAGGGCTGCAGGTATAGATAATTATTCAGCAGCACTGTGGTACAAGTAGGACCAAAAAGCTGTTTTATTGCGATCACGTGTTCCATAAATTGTACTCAACAACTAACCCAAATGTCTTTCATGTTATAGGGCCAAGGCATTGTGTGTAATGTGATATAGTAAACAGTTACTATGGAAAAATCCTGGTTTAAATCACAAGCTTCTTGCAGGTAATAATGGATTAGCGCTGTATACCTTCAAACAGATGGCATCATTTCAATTGCTTTAGGGGGCTACGTTGAAGAGAACGTTCAGTTTATGTCCTGGCTGCTCATGTTTATGGGCTTTAAATTTTGCACGCATAGCACAATGACACATGAAAAGGTTTGGAGAGCATGAGGTGACGTGCTTTGACAGACCCCGAGCGGTAGGCAGAGCATTCCTGTCATGTCGCCCACATTTTCCTTTGTGTCTCTGTCCATAAAGAGCAGAGAACCAGCGAGAGATGAAAGTGGGAGAGTTTATGTGTCCCATCCAGAGGTCTCCAACCTACCAGCCTCTCAATCATGAATGGCACGTTTGAAAGCGAGAAGACGTCATGTAGAGAGATGGAAAAAGACTGAAGAGGTGGGAGGGGAGAGAGCTGAGTGGCCAAGCGAAGGATACAGAGCGAGGGATAGCAGAGAGGGAAGAAAAAAGATATAGACAAATTAAAGAGGATTGTGAAGCATGCAGTAGGCTGGTGGTTTCCTCCCTTTTTCATTTCCCATTATTGTTGTCTTAATAAATAGCCAGTGTTTGGACAGCAGAGCGGGGATGTTTCTCTGACACTACGTACCATGTTGAGAACGCACATTTTTGAAGCGCCTCGCATGACTTAAACTAACTGGAGTGTAAAGTCCAGACAGTCAGCACTACTCATAGACCACACACTCCTTGTGTGTCATGTTGAAAGGTGAAAATGCAGCTCTGAAGTTCAGCTGAATATCAACCTTTTGTCCAGACCAGTTTTGCAGAAAAATGCATTCATAGTCACCAGAAAAAAGACCTAGCTGATGAAATAATGCAGCCAAAGTTTTATTTAAATGTCATATTTTCAACCTCAGTCATATTCAATGAAACACTAATTAATGTAAAAAAAAAATCTGATGTTTGTGAGGGCGTTAGATCATTACATCTCATTAATATTCCCACTGAATTTATTTAAATGTCACAGTCACAGTCAGAAAATACATAAAACTACAGTTTAGTTTCCTGAAAGAATAAAAGAAATCAATACTTTAGCCAAGCATGGTAATATACAATGTCTGTTTCTTGCCTCTCTTCTGCAGGAAATGTGGCTAATTCATTTGCCATCGATCCTGTCCTTGGGACCATCACTGTGGCGAAAGAGTTGGACCGAAGCAACAACAATCACTTTGAGCTGACAGTGAAAGCTACAGATAGAGGAACTCCGCCACTTAGTGCTACAGCAACCATTGACGTCACAGTTACTGTCTCGGACAACGCTATGCCTAAGTTCACAGAGAAAGAGTATTCTGCTGAGATCAGTGAAACTGCGCTTCCTGGAACTTTTGTAAGTCTGGTTACAGCCACCAGCCAATCATCGGTCTTCTATCAGATCAAGGATGGAAATGTTAATGGGGCGTTTGACATTAATCCCAACTCTGGAGTCGTTGTGACTCAAAGGGCTCTGGATTATGAAACCATTCCATCGTACACACTAACCATTCAGGGTTCCAACATGGCTGGCCAAGCTAGCAATGCTACACTTCTGATTCACCTAAAGGATGAAAACGATAACGATCCAGTTTTTATCCAGGAGGAGTTTATCGGGGTAGTTAGTGAGTCGTCTCCTGTGAAAAGTGTGGTCCTCACCAAAGATAGCACTCCTTTAGTCATCCGCGCTTTAGACATGGACCGTGATGCAAATGCTAGACTAGTCTACCAAATTGTGGAACCATTTGCCCACAACTACTTTGCCATTGATTCTAGCACTGGAGCAATAAGAACTACAACTGAGTTGGATTATGAACAAAAATCTGTTTTTCGATTCACAGTTCAAGTACATGACATGGGAATCCCACGTCACTTTGCTGAAAAGGCTGCCAACGTGACCATCGAAGTCATAGATGTCAATGATTGTCCACCACAGTTTAGCCAGGACTTGTATGAGGCGACAGTTCTAGTGCCAACTTACAAAGGTGTGAAAGTCATCACAGTCAATGCGACTGATGCCGACTCGGGACCAAACTCTAGACTCCTCTACTCAATTGCAGAGGGCAACATTGGAGACAAGTTTAAAATGGACCCACTCACAGGGGTCATTACTATTCAAAATGTCACCCAACTGAGAAGTAGGTATGAGTTGAAGGCTAGGGTGTCTGATGGCAGGTTTTCTAAAATGGCATCAGTGAAAATTAGCATTCGAGAGAATAAAGCAAGCAGTCTGAAGTTCACTCAGAACTCCTACAAGGCTTTTGTACAGGAGAACTCCTTGGAAAAGAAAACTCTGGCTGTCATTGCTGCTGTGGGAAACCAAGTGAATGAGCCTCTGTTTTACACCATTTTAAACCCAGATAAAAGATTTGAGATCAGCCGTACTTCTGGGGTTCTCTCATCGACTGGCATACCCTTTGACCGTGAGGAACAGGATGCTTATGACATTGTAGTAGAAGTGGCCAGAGAGGACAAATCATCTGACATGGCTCACATTCTTGTAACAGTAACCATCGAGGACGTCAACGACAACCCACCAATGTTTGTCAACCTGCCTTACCATGCACTGGTTCAGAAGGATGCAGAGGTGGGCCAAATTATTAGACAAGTGACTGCCATGGATTCGGACACGGAAAGTAATGCTGACATAAGATATCATCTACAGGAACTAAATGAATACATCCAGATAAGCGCTAGTGGAGAACTATCACTGAAAAAGTCATTTGAGATAGACTCAATGGACCCAGAGTTTGTGGTTACAGTTGTGGCTACAGATGGTGGGGAACCACCATTGTCAGCAACTGTAGAAGTTCCTATAACTGTAGTGGATAAAGCCATACCAGTGTTTGAAAAACCTTTCTACAGTCTAGAGATTCCTGAGAATGTACAGCTACACATTCCCATTATCCATGTACAGGCTAGTAATTCAGAAGGGCCAAGGGTAGTGTACACCATCACAGAGGGTGATCCTTACAATCAGTTCTACATCAACTTCAACACAGGTGTTATACAAGTGGTACAACCTCTTGATTTTGAGACACACCCTGCTTATAAACTAAGTGTAAGAGCCACAGATTCGCTGACTGGTGCTAAAGCTGACGTATTTGTTGACATAATCTTAGAGGATGTGAATGACAACCCACCTTTGTTCCTCGCCAAGTCTTACAATGCAAGCCTTTCTGAAGCCTCTGTCATCGGCACCGCTGTAGTACAGGTATCTGCTGTTGATGCAGACACGGGTAACAATAAACTTCTGTTCTACCAAATAGCCAACAATGATAAAAACTCTGAATATTTTACTATCGATCGTGACACTGGTACAATCTGGACAGCACGCATGTTAGACCATGAGGAGAAAACACAACACAAGCTAACAGTCAGAGCTGTCGATGGAGGAGTTCCAGCGCTTTCCAGTGAAGTCACTGTGATGATTGATGTTATAGATCTTAATGACAATGCTCCTGTGTTCTCACAGAAGGTTTACGAAGCAGCTGTCAGTGAGCTGGCTCCCCGTGGCCATTTTGTGACGCAGGTTCAGGCTTCGGATGCCGACAGCTCTGATAGTGCAAAACTTGAGTTTTCAATCTTGTCAGGAAATGAGGAGCAGAACTTTGTCATAGACAAAAAATCTGGAGCTGTTGTGATTTCAAATCACAGGAAGCCACACATGGAACCTTTGTATAACCTTAATGTTTCTGTGTCTGATGGTGTATTCAGAAACTCTGCTCTTGTGAAAATTACTGTCAATGGTGCGAACTTCCACAGTCCTTCCTTCCCTCAAGTTGACTACATAGTCGAGCTTCTAGAAAACTCTCCAGTTGGAACGTTAGTGGCAGAGGCTCCGGCATCGGATGAAGATGCAGGCATATATGGACGAGTCACATACCACATTGTCAATGACATTGCTAAAGATAAATTTTCTGTAAATGAAGATGGTGAAATTTTCACCTTGGAGAGCCTTGATCGCGAGAATGCTTTGGAGAAAATCATTCAAGTCTCCTTGATGGCAAAAGATGGTGGTGGCAAAGTGGGATTCTGCACTATCAATGTGATCCTAACTGACATTAATGATAATTCCCCACAGTTTAGAGCTGCAGAATACAAAGTCAACATAGGATCAGATGTTCCTAGAGGAACAACGGTGGTTAAAATTGCAGCTTCTGACATGGATGAAGGCAGCAATGCAGACATAACCTACACTATTGAAGCAGATACAGATAACGTATCTGAGAACTTTGAGATCCACCCACTCAGTGGGGTCATCGTGACTAAAGAGAGTCTCATCGGATTAGAAAACGAGCTCTATGCTTTCCTTGTACGTGCAAGGGATGGCGGTAACCCTTCTAGATCCTCTGTTGTCCCTGTCTACATTAGAGTACTTGCCCCGGAGGTCAAAGTGCCAAAGTTCCTAGAGCCATACTACAGATTTGCCATTGAAGAAGATCGTCCTCTAGGCTCAAAAATAGAAGAGATTCAGGCAGAGAGTGACCAGCCAGTGTTCTACAGTCTAGTAAAGGGTAACACCCTAGAGAGCAACAAAGATGAGGTTTTTGAGATTGACCGTAACACAGGAACTCTGAAACTGGTGAAGAAACTGGACCATGAGAGCACAAAGTGGTATCAATTCACTCTCCAAGCACAAAGTGACCACGAAGGGAATGAAGTCATCTCTTCTGTGGACGTTAACATCCAGGTCAAGGATGTAAATGATAACAGTCCCTTATTTGAGTCAGACCCTTATGAAGCTGTCGTGGTTGAGAATCTCCCTGGAGGCACCTCGGTGGTACAGGTGAAGGCGATGGATCTGGACTCAAGCACCAATGGGCAGGTGAGCTACAGTCTGGATCCCGTCCAGGATTCAGTGGACATAGCAGAACTGTTTGCTGTCAATAGTGAAACAGGCTGGGTGACCACACTGAAGGAGCTGGATCGTGAGCAGAGAGACAAGTACACCGTGTCAGTCCTGGCCATTGACCGTGGAGACAAGGTACAGCTTACAGTGAGCACCAGAGTGGAAGTAACGGTAGCTGATGTGAACGACAACCCGCCCAGATTCACAGCAGAGATCTACAAAGGCACAGTGAGTGAAGACGATCCCCCTGGTGGCGTGATCGCCATCCTCAGCACAACCGACGCAGACTCCGAGGACATCAACAAACAAGTCGATTACTTCATTACAGGTACGCAGATTCCTAAAACATGGCTGGTTGCCATTTCTGTTACTCATATCTAAACATTTCCAATTGTCTGTAAACATAGAGATATTGCTAATTCAGAATATTGCTAATCTACAAGCACTCAATTATCCTGCACTAATAACAGCTTATCACTGCCGAGCCACTTAAACCAGCCAGTATAAAGATACCATCTGCTTGCTCAAATATTCTCCCCATTCAATCTGTAAACAAGTTTCAAATTACAAGCCTAAATATTTAGGTCAGTAGAAAAAGTCCTGCTTGTGTAATTATTCCAGTAACTCTTTGGAATTGGCTGGGGAAATGGGCATGCTCTGGTGTTAATTAGCTCATGTGAAAAACTCTGCCAAGCTGAATATCCCAAGATCTTAGAAATGAGGTTGTAATGAGCATCTGCTTGTGCCTTGTGCAACCTTAACTCCTTTGTTATGCTCCTCTTTGCAGGACATCTGACTATGTTTGAAATATGAATCTTGCAAAAGTGCACTGGTGATATTTTTGTTAGGGAGCTTTCACAACTATTGTTCCATTTGTCGAGTTTGAACCAGGGCAAAATTGATATTTTTGGTTTGTTTGCTATTTGGTTTGGTTTCATAATGCACATAATTAAGCAAACCAAAAAGCAAAATAAAATGTCGTCTGAGGGGAAAGTAGGGCTGAAAATGTCCTTGTAAATCTCTTTCATTCACTGGTCAGAAATATGCCTGTGGAGAAAGAAAAACATCCCTTTGCTAAGGGTGGGTAGAAATCACAAAAATCACCCAAGCACAGAGAGCCGGCGCTAAATAAATGATTAGATAATTATATAAATAGGTTGTTTAAAACATTTTATGTGTTGCATCCAGTTTTTAATTTCTCTTTTTTGTTTGTTGGTCCACATCTCCCAAACGTTTCTGCAGCAGTACAGCTCTGTCCTTGGGCTCACAGCTCCGTTTAACAGTTTAACAGGTTAACAGGTTAACAGGTTTGCAAAACAATGCTGCAAACCAAATCACACAGAATATTTGGTTCACTTCCTGCAGTTGAGTTGATTCAGAGTCGAATCGTTTTTTCATTATAATCAAGTCACTGCATCGAGGGGAAGAGCACACCAAGGTTCCATTCGAACAGACTAAACACTGCATATGTTTGAGCAACCTTAAGATCGCTATTGGTGCATCAACTTATTGGCTGATCGAGTGTGAACTGTAGCTGCTTCCTCGTGCTGAAACCTGTGCAGTGGGGTAATGACTTGATCTCTGTTTGAAGGTGGTGACCCCCTGGGGCAGTTTGGTGTAGAGCACACACAGGGCGAGTGGAAGGTGTTGGTGCAAAAGCCATTAGACAGGGAGGAGACGGACAATTACCATCTCAACATCACGGCAACTGACGGCACCTTCACTGCCCGGGCAGTGGTGGAGGTCAAAGTGTTGGACGCCAACGACAACAGTCCTGTTTGTGAAAAGGTAAGATGGTGATGCATGCATGTAGATCATTCTATTAAGCCAAGGTGACTGGACGTCTCACTGCTTATCCAAGGTGTTTCATCAGTTCTAGACTCTTGGAGCTCAGTAGTTAAGGTTCTGAGCTAGCGCTTAGAAGATCTGCAGAACTGCAGAACTTTAGCCAGATAATAATTGATTTATCATCATTGTATCAATTGATTTCAGTTGTTGCCTTTTAAACTGATGCATAGATCCAAGTTGGATCTGAATTTTTAAGAACCTTTGAGAACCTTTTTTAGATTTTGTGTATGTGTGAATAGTAAAAATGGCCTATAAATGAGTGCCTACTCTCAGTTAAGTTGGAAGAAAGTTCGTCCACTTCATGCAAATTCAAAAGTAAGTGAGCATTTTTCAGACAGCAAAAGAACAAATTGGAAATAAAATGAATTTCACTGAGCCGTAATTTTGCAAAGGTTCTTGTGTGAAACGTCACGTTTAAAAGACAAAAAGCATCATTCTGCACTGGTGAGAGCTTTGAGAGCCATTTTTTAGGCCGTAATACGCCTCAGTTGTGTTTGAATTGCTCCCTGTTTTGTTTGTGTTTAGTTTTTTTTCCCACAGTGGGACTTTTGAATATCCTACTCTCTCTCTCTCTCTCTCTCTCTCTCTCTCTCTCTCTCTCGCTCTGTATCTAATCTGCTCCAGTTTGCTTGCTTTATTATTTTCTTGTCCACCCACACATATTTTGTTTGTTTTGTTCTATATTGTAATACTTTGTCCTCATTACCTGCCTCTGTCTTCTCTCCGTTTCCAGTCTCTGTACACGGTGCGAGTCCCGGAGGATGCCGTATCCGGACGTTACGTCCTCCAGGTCTCTGCTACAGACGCCGACATTCGCTCCAACGCTCACATCAACTATCAGCTCTCAGGAGCCGGAGCCGAGCACTTCAGCATCGACCCTGAGACAGGTACACAGTGTGTGTCTGTGTGTGTGTGTGTGTGTGTGTGGAGAGGATACACATGTTTTTGTGAGTTTCAGTGTACCAGCGTGTGTAATCATGTCAGTATGTGCAGCCAAGTGTCAGGGGTGGGTGTGTGTGTGCGTGTGTGTGTGTGCATGCACGGTTCTCTATCAGTGTCATGGCTTGTATGGAAGCTGATGCTCGGCCTTGTTTTGACAGTCTCAGTGCTCCCAAAGCTGTTTACACACACACACACACACACACACACACACATATATATAAAATACATATTTAAGGCTGCAGTGTGAAGGCTTCAGCTCTGTAGGCAAGGAGTGCTCAGGGTGGGTACACACACTTCAGTCCCAGCTTGTAATCCAAATGGCATACCTGCTAAAGCATAATCCCAATAGTTTCTCTCTCACACACACACACACACACACATACACACACACACACACACACAAACTAGGCTCCTTGCATTAGCCTTGTGTGTAGTTTCACTCCAGACTTTAACCAAATAGACAAAGGACAAAAGAAAATTAATCACATGCGTGCACACACGCACACACACACACACACACACATGCACACACTCACAAACACAAAAGCCCTGCAAGTAATTTAAGATGCATTATTGAAAAACCGAGGCTATTTAGTCGCCTGACGGTACTTATTAACTCCAACTTCTCTCTCTCGCTCTCTCTCTCTCGTTCACTCTCTCTCTCTTTCTCTTTTGCTCTCTCTCTCTCTCTCTCTCTCTTTCTCTCTCGCTCCCTCTCTTTGTGAATTAAACATTACCCACAGCCAGAAGGCAAGTATGTCTGTGTGTGTGTGTTTGTGTGAGCATGTGTGTTAGCATCTCATCAAGCCGCTACAACACAAAGCCTATTGTGAAGGTGCTAGTCAGCAGCTGCAAGCAAGAAGGTTGCGTGTGTGTGTGTGTGTGTGTGTTTATGTGTTGGCACACGCACACTGAAGGAGCGCTGCTGTTGTTGGGTGTGGGATTAACGTATCTGCAGGGTTTTCTCCTCATTTTTTCCCCGCTTTTGTTCAGTCATGGAAAAGAAAAGGCGCTTTGTTGAAGGTTAGCGATGCCAAGAGTCCTGCAGAGAGACACGTCTCCAATAGCGCTCTTTCTTTCCTGCTTTCTTTCCTTTCTTTTTTCTTTCTCTCCTCAAGTGAAGTTATGAAAAACGCTCTCTTTCTAACTTTCTTTCCTTCTTTCTCAAGCACTTCTTCCTCAGTTCCCTCCTTCCCTCAGTCACCTCTGTCTCTCTTCCTTTGTCCTCCACTTTCTTTCTTTCCTTCTCTCTCTCTCTCTCTCTCTGTCCTTTAATTATTTACTTTTCTCATCATCTGACAGTCATTAGCCGTGAGGAGCAGTGTGTTTTTTTTTTCTCTCTCTCTCCCTCTTGTTGTGTGAGAGGTTTCTCTGAGTGAACGGGTGATCATCCTCCTCTCCGTCCAGCCGAACAGCCACACTGCCCCCTACAGGCCACAGCGGGGTCCAGTGAAGGACGTGGAGTTGATGAGGCTGTGGTTTAGAATGATAGTGTGTTTTAGTGTTTTAGATAATCGGGGTGATATTCGAATGGCTTCACACACACACACACACACACACACACACACACAGAGTGACTCAGCATTTCTCAAACTTTGCTTAACTACCCTTTCTTTTATTTCTTCTTTCTTTCTTTCTAATCTCTTATTCACCTCTGTCTTTCTTCTACACCACTTTTTTTCTCTCTCCTCTGTTTCTGTTCTTTCATTATTTACTTTTTTGTTACTCTTTTTTTTTTAGTTAATCAGATTCCACATGCAAAGCAGAAACTTTAAAAAATGCTGGAAATACAGTTTAGCTTTTATTTATTTTTTAATTACTTTGTTAATTTAAACTTTTAAACATTTCCAAGTAATAAAACTAAACCCAGTTTCCTATACTGCTATTTGCCGTCAGTTTATTTTTCATTTTTCTTCCATTATTTGTTTGTGTGGTTGTTTTTATTTGTCTGAGAAAAAGGTGTACATTCTTTAAAAAAGGTTCCTGGAAGTTCCTTTGGAGAGTTAAAGGGCTTTAGCTTCTCTGGAAGGAAAAAAAAAACTGTGTTTGAGGTACGAGTTGAAAATTTTGACCCGATCTGCTGTGTTTTCTTGTTTTCAAAGGTGAATTGAAGACCTTTAGCACGCTGGACTATGAGGAGGAAGTGCTGCACAGGATGAAGGTGCGTGCGGTGGATGGAGGAGGCCGATACTGCGAGGCTGATGTCGAGGTCACGGTGGAGGACGTCAATGATAACGCTCCACGCTTCACCGCCGACCCCTTCGTCATCACTGTGTTTGAGAATACGGAGATACACACACCTGTCGCCCAGCTGCAGGCCACAGATCTCGACACCGGTGAGCTACATCGACTGTTAATGTAACGCAAATACCAGTTTAGACAGCAATGTCACAGCTTGGATTAACACACTTTGAGATCTTAGAATATGTTGTGCGATTTAAAAAAAAAAAAAAAAACACGGTTGTCTACATTTTTAAAGTCCACTCTAAATGATTTGCATATTAATGATTTATTTTATAAAGAAATTTTGAGTTGTTGTTTTTATAGTGGTGTAATGGGATTTAAACCCCGCTCCTTCGCTTCCTCAAGAGAACGATGCAGCGGCACTTTAGTCCGTTAAATCAGGTTTCTACGTTGTCTTCAAGAAGCAAAAAGAAAATGTGATGTCATTGTTCTGATATTTTACCAAAAAAACATTTCATGCTGTTACAGTTCTTGCTGGTAAGGCAGTAGAAACGAGCAGATGGCTGAATTTTCACACCATCGTTCATAATTAGTGAACACACACTGATGAAGTCGGCCATATTTAACCAGCACGGGGAAATATATTTGGTTATCGGTGAAAGGGGAAAACCTTTGTCCAGCTTCAAAGTGCAGACTTCAAAGAGCAGATGAAGTTAAAGCAGAGTTCAAAGATGAAAGCTGGGTAAAAAGTTTTATATATAGGGGTGTGTGTGTGTGTGTGTGTGTGTGTGTGAGAGAGAGAGAGAGAGAGAGAGAGAAAGTCAGATAAGTGTTCATTCAATGTCTGAACATGTACGCCCTTGACCCTGTTTGTCAATTGTGTTTGTCTCTCTCTCTCTCACACACACACACACACACACATGCTATGAGATCCTCTTTCTCTTCTTCTCTTTCAGTGTCCTTTGTTCACGTCGCTCTGTCAGTTCCGTCCTAAATGTCATCCTGTTTTTCAGCAGCTCTGAATTCCAGGCTGTGTTTGAGAAGCTCGTGCCCACGCAAACCACTTTCTCTCCTTCTCTTCTTCCGTCACGTCCTTTATTAGCGAGAATACAGCTGTTACACATCGCGTATACGTTTACAGTGTCTCGTGTTACACATCAGTGCATGTGTTTAAAGCATTTGAGGATTGTTTCAGTTTAGCTTCGTACTATCGTGAATCATAATGGACACATACGTATGTATATACGGTAAATGATAATATATGATAACACTGGAGACTCCTTCCATAAATGTTAAAAAAAAGTCTCCTTATGGAAATGTCACCATATCACAAGTTGCTATGAATGAGCTGTTACTATAGAAACGATAACATATTATAAAGAGTGCATTAATATAAACCTGCGCTACTGTCACAGCTCCTGTTCCAGACCCAAAACCTTCCGCTGAAATTCTGTTTCACGTCGATAAAAGCGTCAGCCGAGTGATTAAATGTAAAAACGATTTAAATGCCAGTCAGTGATGTGATTCGGTCCGATTTCTGATTAGAGCTTCAAGTATCTCTTCACAGGAGCTTTCCCCAGGGAGAACGACCCATGACATGAGATAAAAATCACTCGACGTGATTCACTTAAACGTCATTAACCAATTTCAAAGCGCAAACGTGGTGGGACGGAAACCGGAGGACCGCAGGGGCTGTGATAAATGTGAAGCTAATAACACGTGCAAAAGAAAAAAAAATGCAAATCAGCTGCTTTATCTCAGTCTCGTTACACACTCTGTGTGTGTATGTGTGTGTGTGTGTGTGTGTGTGGCTTGACTCTCTTTTTAAATGCTGTATAGGCAAAGAGCCACAAATTCTTCTCACGACTGTTTACACGCTGGCTGGTTTTATTGCACGTCCGTGTTAGAGCAGGCCGCAGCGGCCGGATTATTGGTTCTGGCCCCGTTTGCGAAATCGATGCGTGTGGATACTGGAGACGTGTTAATGCATCGTGATGGCTTGATGCTGGCAAGAATGAAATCAATAAACGTAGAGGCTGGTAAATAATGAACTCATTATCCAACCTGAACACAGTAACCGGCTTATTAGAAACATGATGATGTTTTCTCCCGCACAGGTACACGATTTATTCTGCAACAATAATAGGCATGTTGTAAGAGTCATTATACCACGGCGCTGTTGGGTTCTCGCTTCTGATTGGATTCATTTTCTATAACAGCAGCTCTGACAATAGTTCAGCTGCAAATCACAGGTTTATATTAATGCGCTGGTTTCTGCAGTAACAGCTTATTCACAGCGGACGCTCCACATAAACAGATGTAGAACAAGCGTAAACGTTGATATGGTGAAGTTTTAAATAATAAGATAAGATATTATTTAACATTTATGGAAGGAGTCTCCAGTGTCAGGGCTTTGTTTCAGTCAGAGGTAAAGATGTATCTTTAAGTTTTGCAACAGAGGAGTTGAAGCTTTTCTCGCTAACATGACTAGCTGCGTTTTTGTTTAACGTCAAGAGAGAAAAAAGAGAGACTGATGATGGATGGACTAACTTGTTTCATGAACATTCCACAACATTAAGCTTAATTATAAAGGTAATAAAAAGTACACTGTTTTTTAATAAGTAAAAATTGGAATCTTTGGTATAAGTGGAATAAAACACTTCAGGATGCACTGTTATAGAAAAATAAGTGTTTTATTTTATTTACACATTTAACTTGCATGAGATCATTATTGTAGAAACCTTTGAACTTATTTTAGAATTTTTTTCAGGAACTCGAGCCTGAACTCTATAGTTCTTGTTTGGGACTCTTTAGTTCCTCATAATGTTCTGGAGCCTCAGTGCAAATGTGACTGTGGATCTGCTCAGCATAAACATGTACAAAGATCCTTTAAACATAACATTATGATAAAACATTTTTATGATCTGACTGTAATCGACTTCCGAGTGGAAAGAGATGAAAGGAAGATAGAAATTTTGCTTTCCTTTTATTTTTCTTTAACATTTGTGTGTCTGTGCAGGCTCTAACAGTGAGCTCGTGTACTCTCTGTTGGATTCGGCCGACGGAGCGTTCTCTATTGACGAGCACTCCGGTGTGCTCCGCTTGGCCACACCCCTCAACCGCGAGCTCCACCCCTCGTACACTCTCCGAGCCCGCGCCATGGACCGTGGCTGGCCCCGCCCCCTCTCCGCCGTCTGCTCAGTGACCGTATCCGTGCTGGACCTCAACGACGACCCTCCTGTCTTCCAGCGTCGTGATTACGTCGCCACTATCCCTGAGGACGTTGCCACGGGAACCCAGGTGCTGCGTGTGCATGCGGCTAGCCGTGACGCCGAAACCCAGATTTCCTATGCCATCGTTGATGGGAACGAGAGGGGCGCATTCAGCGTGGACACGCACACAGGTACACGTAGAGCCTCTTATACCACTGTGATGTCAGCTTATAAGGAGAAGTTTAACTCCGCCTCCATCTGGACGTCAAAATGAAAATATTGGCAATAAAAAATGTATCAGATGATTCTCCTGTTCCTTTCATTAACTCTTGTTCTTGCCTGTGTAGGTGTCATTTTTGTGATCACGCCGCTGGATTATGAATTATCCCGTGAGTTCTCTCTGACGGTGGAGGCGACAGACGGAGAAACGCCGTCTCTAAGCGACAGGGCCATTGTTAGTATTAATGTGACGGACATAAATGACAACAGCCCCATTTTCAGCCAGTCGGTTTACGCTGCCGTGGTGAGCGAGGACATCGAGCCGGGCAAGGCGGTGCTGACGGTGAGTCTCCACCCTCTCACAGGACACATGACATGTAATGACCATAAATAGGCAACAGAGTATGCACTATTAAAGCCTGATGCTAATGCAGCTAAACTGTGTGCGCGTGTGTGTGTGTGTGTGTTTGTGTAGGTCATGGCTGAAGATGCAGATGGACCCTCCAATAACCAGGTGCGCTACTCCATCGTCAGCGGCAACCAAGGAAGCCCCTTCTCTATTGACCCTTTGAAGGGAGAGGTGAAGGTCGCGCGGCATCTGGACCGAGAGAAGGTACACGCATACACACACACACACGCGCACACACACACACACACACACACACACACACACACACACACACACACGCAATGGACATGCATTTGATCAGCCAGTCACCAACCATCTTCACTATTTTTCAATTAGTTGGGTTTTTTGCTTTGTCTTACTGTGTGTATATGTGTGTGTGTGTGTGTGTGTGTAGGTCTCTGGTTACACTCTGACTGTCAGGGCGTCTGATAGTGGGAGTCCAGTTCGTTCTAGCACCACCAAAATCAACATTGACGTCTCCGACATCAACGACAACCCACCCGTGTTCTCCCAGAGCAACTACACACTCATCATCCAGGTACACACACACGCACACACACACACACACGGCAGGTCACATAAAAGAACCTTCGAGGAACACTTAAGAAGTAAACATTTTTCAAAATCTCTCACTTTCAATGTGAGTCAATTTAGGATGATTCCTGAATCATCTGCGATTCTGAATTATGATACCTGAAAAGATTTGTTTATCCTTTAAGTGACTCAGTGGTGAATCTGAATTCTCTCTCTCTCTCTCTCTCTCTCTCTCTTTCTGTCTCTCTTTTCTTTTCCATTTTCTATCTTCTGAATCCTTTTCTTTGTTAGTGATTCGATGATGACTCTGCATCACGAACTTTGAAAAAAATTCATTCTTTAAATTAATTTCTTTTAAATGATTCATTTATCCAGTAAAACACTTTGTGAGTCATGAAATCTCAACAAATAGACCCTTTTGCTGTCTCTGTTTTGTTATTCCTCTTCTTTATCTTTTTTTATTTGCTGTACTGATTCCTTTACCTTTGTACGTGACTCGTGTCAGACCTCAAACCCTCTTTCATAAATCAGATGCTTTATCTTTTTAATTGCTCAGTGGTGATTCTGAATTAAAATCTTAACGAGAAGCCACCCTCTCTCTCATTCGCTCTTATTCGCTGTGTAGATCTGAATCTTACCGAGTGAATTAATCCACCTTGCACCCGAATTTGAGTCATTTACTATTAAGCCCCACTCTTGTAATTCAATTAGCTGGAGTTATTCATTTACCATAAACTCTCCACCAAAAACACTCAACAAGCGGGCGGAGATGCTGTATGTGAATTGTTTGGAGAAATTACGTATGTGCATTAATGACTACTGTGTGTGTTTTATCTGTAGGAGAACCGTCCAGTCGGGACCAGCGTCCTCCAGCTGAGCGTATCGGACCGAGACGCATCACACAACGGGCCGCCGTTCACCTTCTCCGTCGTCAGCGGTAACGAGGATCACACGTTTGACATCACGTCTCAGGGAGCGCTGGTGTCGATCGGCACGCTGAGTCGCCGCAACAAGGACAACTACATCTTGGAGATTCAGGTGAGACAGAGAAATAGGCTACATATAACGTATTTTTAGAACATTTATCCATCCAGTACGTGATTTTATTGATTTCAGCATTATTAAATTGCTTTATTGATGATTATCTGTAAAACTGAGATGGAAAACTGGACATGAAGAAAGATAAGGTGTGATACAGGACAAGTTTTTTTTTGGAAATCCAGTTAAAATGGAAGTTATGGTCGGAATTTGGGGAATTTTTTGTGTCATGCAGTGTGCAGTGTGTATTGAGGTGCTATAAGCTACTGATTTGTCTGGGTTTTTACACAAATACACAAACACTCCGGTGTCCCTCAGTGTGTGCTGATATCGATGTGTTCCTGTGTTGCTGCTGCCGAGAGCGCTGTAATGATCCACCTCAGACAATTACAGCTGCTAAAGCTTCAGCTGCTTCTACGTGTCCCAAACAATCTCACACTGGGTTTACACTCACAAAACAAAAGCTTGATAAATCTCTGTACTGGCAGCAGAAAGCTGCGGTAAATAACTAACTCCGATCGAAATCTCTGTAGGAGCTCAGCCAGGTGTGTTAGAGCGTGTGTGCATCACACCAAAATCCACCATTCTGGCGCTTTCCTGCTTGGGCACGATGATATAAATCTGTTCATCAAATGTTAAAAGTTCAGACTCAACTCTTGAAAACGTTGCTGTCTTACTAAACAATCGTTTTATTAATCTGTTTTTTAAATCTCCTGTCACTTAAAAAAAAGAGTGATTGATGAGTCATGAGTTATTCTATTCATTCAATCATTCATAAATGATTCATTTATCCTGTGACTCAGTGGTGATTCTGACTCTCTCTCTCTCATTTATCCTCATTTATTTCTCTCCCAAGCAATTTTGGATCTTTTCTCTTATGGAATCAATTAATTTACCACATATTTATTTACCAGAATTTTTTAATTTACCCTATAAATGACTCAAAGTCTAAACCAAAAATGTTTTTCTCTTTTCTTATTTCTTTGTCTCTTTTTATCTTTTTCAGGTAATTTTGAATCTTAATTCCTTGTGATGAATCAATTCATTTACCTTGTAAGTGACTCAGTGGTGACTCTGAATCATGAACTCTGGAACCGTCTGTCTGTTTCAGGTGTCAGACTCTGGCCGGCCGCCGCTCTCCTCCTCCGCCCTGGTCTTCGTTCGTCTGATTGAAGAGAGCATCCACCCGCCTGTCATCCTCCCACTCGATGTTTTCGTCACCACGACGACTGCTGAGTACGCGGGTGGTGGAGTGCTGGGAAAAATCCACGCTACAGACCAAGATGTGCACGACACCCTCACCTATGGCATCAGCCCTGACCCCTCCCCTTCAGACAACTCCGCCCTCTTCTCTGTCTCACCTGCTGATGGCCGACTTGTGGCGCTGGGTGCCCTGGACTCCGGTCGCTACCTGCTCAATGCCACTGTAACAGACGGTCGCTTCACAACGTGGGCGCGTGTCACTGTGCATGTACGCCCTGCCCCTGCCCTCGTCAATCTCGTGAGCATCCGCCTGGGCACCATTGCGCCTGAAGAGTTCGTTGGCGAGCATTGGCGCAATTTTGCTAGGGCGTTGCGTAACACGGCGGGCGTGCGGCGCAGCGATGTGCAGCTAGTTAGCCTGCAGCCTGATCACGGTGATCTGGAAGTGCTCCTTGCCCTTGACAAAACAGGAAGTCCGGAGCAGGCACAGGAAGTGGTGCTGAGGAAGCTGAATGCCTCCGCTGGCGCTATTGAGGAGATAACAGGGGTGAGGATTGTCCGTGTGGGCAACCAACTTTGCCCTCGATTGGACTGTCCCGCTCGTCACTGCCAGGAGACGGTGACTTTGGAGACGGGCGCGATGGCAACGTACAGCACAGCAAGGCTTAGCTTCGTCACTCCACGCCACACTAGGACAGCCGACTGCCTCTGCCGCGGTAACACACACTTCGCATTTCCTCGAATACAAAATTTTACTTAGCTGATACATATTAATACATAAGTTATTATTTGCATTATTGACTTGATTTGATTTATTTTTGTGCGTTTGTGAAGGTGCTGAGTGTACTGAGTTGAGCAAGCTGTGTGTAGGGAACCCATGTCCCGAGGGTACGGAGTGTGTGGAAGACCCGACACACACCACATTCAGCTGCGTATGCTCAGACGAGAAACAATGTGTTGGTAAGGACATACTCTCACAGCACCTCAGCATAATTCATCGTATAAATAAATTGAATACACTTTATAATAACTGTGTGTATGCGTGTGTCTGTTTGTGTGTTTCAGAAGGTCATGCTCTGACATTCAGCGGGAACGGCTACGTGCGCTACAGGCTGATGGAGAATGACAATAAGGAGGAGATGAATCTCTCTCTCAGGCTGCGCACGTTCTCTGACCACGCCACTATCATGTACGCCAAGGGCACTGACTACAGCATCCTGGAGGTGAGCGCACAAACACACACATACATGCTCACACAGAACAGTAACAATCAGAATATGGCTAGCTTTGAAAAACTAAGAGGCTACGCCCCCTTATTTGGGGCATGACTAATGCAGAGGCCACTCCTTTTTTACTGACACTGATGCCATACCTCATTGACTAAAACTGACAGGAGCAGAGACCACACCTTCTTTACTGCTAGACCACACCCCTTTGACTAAAACTGACAGGGGCAGAAACCACACCTCCTTTACTGCTAGGCCGCATCTCCTTCAATGGTAGTAAAAGGTGCTTAGGCTCCACCTCATTCACTGCTAGGCCACACCTCCTTAAATGACATTGAAGGGCACCAAAGCCACACCTCCTTCTCATCTTTCTCATAGTGATGAGTGCAAAGGCTGCACCTCCTTCACTGAATGTGACAGGCAGAGGCCACACCTCTTTCACAGCTAAGCCACACCTTTATTCACAGGGACTGGCACTATATGCGGCACTAAACAGAAATCCTTGAGTGTAGCATTATTACAGCAGGTTTTCCCACACAGCATGTGGGGAAACCCTACTCTTTCTCTTCGTTCTATTCTGTCTGCCGTTCTTTCTTTTCTCCCACACTCTGTCCATCGTCTCCTCAATATGGCCGTCTCAAAAATCTCAACAGAAAACAGAGAGCGGGTTATTTTGGTGGTGTGAGAGGGCGAGAGAGAGTGCTTTCTCACAGATTCCTTTCCAGCACTGAGAAATAGAGCGACAGACAGAGAAAGAAAGAGACAGGCAGAGAGAGAGACACACAGAGAGAGAAAAAGAGACAGACAGAGAAAGAAAGAGACAGGCAGAGAGAGAGAGAGAGACAGAGAGACAGACAGATAGAGAAAGAAAGACAGGCAGAGAGAGAAAAAGTGAGAGAGAGGCAGAGAGAGAGAGAGACAGACAGAGAAAGAAAGAGACAGGCAGAGAGAGAGAAACAGACAGAGAATCCTCATTACAGCATCCTGCTATTTCTGCCTTGCACACACACACACACACACACACACACACACGCTACGCTATGCTACATTTAGCCTGTGAGAATGTTACACACACACACGCAGTTTTTGCACCATACTTTATTTAGCCTGTGAGAAAGTTTTAAACACACATCTTGTGCTATAGTATAGTAAGCTAGCTTACTATCAAACTTAACTTCTGGCTTTAATACTACACATTACCTAATGTTATCTTGGTTCTTGGGCTAAATTACCTAATTACATAGTTTGATTAACATTTTTGTTCTTTTAAACTTTTAATTTGATTACACATTATAATATTTAATTTTGGCTAGCTTTGTAACAAACCTGGCTGCTCTATTACATTTACACAATATACTGTTTAGCCCAGTATTAGCTAGATTGCTAGTTGAATTGGTTAATGAAATAGTTTACCTAACATTAGATTGCGCTCATTGAACTTAGCTAATTTCTTAACATCTGATAGCTACATCTATCTGGATAGCTTAGCTTTAGCTTTAGCTAGCACTGTGCTAATAAGCAGCCATAAAACTGAAAAGACTGAAAGGCTAGTGGTGATTTCATGGTAAAGTTTGTAATTTGCAGATCACATTTAACTTGCAGCAATACCTGTGCATGTCTGCAGTTGTATGTGCAACGTATTAAATGAATGCTATACTCTAATGTATATTATTGAGTATATTATTTTGTGTGTGTGCGTAGATTGTGAATGGACGCCTGCAGTACAAGTTTGACTGTGGCAGTGGGCCTGGTGTCGTCCCCATCCACAGCCCATTAGTGAATGATGGTGAATGGCACACAGTTTCGCTCGAGGTGGATGGCAACTATGCTCGCCTGGTGCTTGACCGAACACACACCGCCTCGGGCAAAGCACAGGGCAACCTTCGCACACTCAACCTCGACAACAGCGTCTTCTTTGGTGGGCACGTGTGGCAGGCAGGTGTGGCCAATGGCCTGAGGGGCTGCCTGCAGGGGGTTGTGTTGAACGGACGTGAGCTGCCATTGAGATCGCAGCCTCGTAGCGCCCACTCTGTGCTGGAGGAACTCGTGGAAGCTGTGCCTGGCTGCAGCCCACCTCCTCGGGTATCGAGCTGCGCCAGTGAGCCCTGCGCCAACGGGGGGACCTGCACTGATCTGCCCAATGGAGGTACGGGGTCTGGGGTGGGGGGCAGAGTTAAATAACACTGATTTAAAGATTTAAAGGTTTCAGTGCATACTTATAAGAAGAATACTCAAATTATTAGTCCTAAGGTGGGCAGTTACCATGCTAGTTATGTCAAGTTATATGTAGATACAAATTGCAAATGTTTTACGTGTTTGTGACAACAAAACCCAAAATTCAGAGCCTATACCATGAATATTTTTCCTTTTTTCCACATTTGTCGCTCCGTTTTTGTTGTAGGTTATTTCTGTAAGTGCAGTGCTCTGTTTATGGGCAGCCACTGTGAGGTTAGCATCAGCCCCTGCTCATCCAATCCCTGTCTTTATGGTGGAACCTGTGTGCCACGTGGAGATGACTTCTACTGCCAGTGCCGAGGCCAGTACTCCGGCCAGTGGTGAGAGAACACACACAAGAACATATCCATTTTATATAAAACTGAGTTTTATAGGTCCCACAATTGCTTTCATGCTGTATGGTAGGCTTGTATAGTGACTGCTAATGCTCTGCTAGTGTGCATCGGGGCTGGGATCATGGGACTGCAGCAGGTGGGATTGGTCAGAATACTTTCGGGAGTGTCCTGTGCACACCTCAATACTAAGGACACCTGCAGAATTCCTTAAAGGGACACTCTGGCCAAAATAAAATACTTCACCATTAATAGATCTGTTGGGAAAAGGCCGACATGTCTCCTACAAGCGTCTCTAGAGCGAGTGTTTGAAATAACAGCAGCCTTTCTTGGGAATTTCAACACTGGCTTGCATTCAGAGTTAGCCTTTCTTTTTTAAATGTCCATGCACAATAAGAAACATGATATAAAAGGGATGTAGGATGTCAGGGTGGACCATGTTGCCAGCTTGATGGGTGGACACCAGGGAACTCCCTTGCAATAAAAGAAATGGCAGTGTGACTTTGTGTCCTGCTGTAAACTTGACCTGAAATGAATGTGGTATCTCTGAGTTTGACTTTCTGATTGAATTTGTAAAGGTTCTGGCTGCTTGCTCAGTTGGGTAAGGCGTGGTTAATGATTTGATTTATAGGATTTAACAACTTGGCAAGGTACTTTTGCTCTTGTGTGTCTTATTAATTTGTCTTGGGTGTGTGACAGGTGTCAGCTAGGTCCATACTGCACAGAGAACCCCTGCAAGAACAATGGCAGGTGCATCGGCAGCCTGGATGGCCCAGTGTGCGAGTGCGAGCCTGGCTTCCAAGGAGACAGGTACGTGTTAGACAGGGAGATCTATGCCTTTAGAGATCTTGAAGATATTTTCAGTAATAGTAGTACAGGACAGTGTTTTTGTTTGTATGTGTGTTATATACATTGAATAAATGTCTGTATGCATGGCCAGGTGTCTGAGTGATGTGGACGAGTGTCTGAAAAACCCATGCACCAACGGTGGCCAGTGCCAGAACACATACGGCTCATACAGCTGCAACTGCTCGCTTGGCTATGGAGGTCACCACTGTGAGCAGCATGCCCAGATAAGCAACCAGGTGCTCTCTACATCCTGGAACATTGGCCTGGAAGAGGTCATTGGTATTGCCGTCTTCTTCGCTGTGATCTTCGTCATGGCTCTACTATTTGTCGTGATCCGTAAGCGTGTGTGCCGGCGCACCAAGCCCCAATCGCCTGATGATGACAAGCGCCTGCCCTCGTCCTTCCTGCAGCATCCGTATTACGACTCCAAGTTGGGCAGGAATGTCTACTCTGACGTGCCGCCCCAAGTGCCCGTACGACCCATCTCATACACTCCCAGCGTGCCGAGTGACTCTCGCAACAACCTGGACCGCAGCTCATTTGAAGGCTCAGCTGCTCCCGAGCACACCGAGTTCAGCACTTTCAACCCTGACCCGGTAGGCCACGGGCACCGCAAGGCTGTTGCTGTGTGCAGCGTGGCGCCCAACCTGCCCCCACCACCGCCCTCCAACTCTGCTTCGGACAGCGACTCGATTCAAAAACCCAGCTGGGACTATGATTATGATGGTAAGGACAGAGCTGACATTCCATTTCCATTCTCAAATTTTTTTTTGATGGCCCTACCTAACAACCTTGCACCTCCGGGGTTGGAGGTTCAATTCCTGTCTCCACCCTGTGTGCGCAGAGTCTGCATGTTCTCCCCGTGCTTCAGGGGTTTCTTCCAGGTACTCCGGTTTCCTCCCCCAGTCCAAAGACATGCATTGTAGGCTGATTGGCATTTGCAGATTGTCCTTAGTGTTTGAATGGGTGTGAGATTGTGCCCTGCGACTCCCCAGCGACCCTGTGTAGGATAAGCGGTACAGAAAATGGATGGAATTAATGGAGTTGGAATTAATGTAACTGAAGCTCATCTTGTGCATCTTTCTTGTTTACTTGCAGCTAAAGTCGTAGATCTGGATCCATGTTTCAGTAAGAAGGCAGTGGAGGACAGCACGTGTCACCCCTATAACACCCGAGGCAGCATGTCCGAGGTGCAGTCGCTCAGCTCTTTCCAGTCCGAGTCCTGCGACGACAACGGTACGTGTGTGTCTTGTGCTAACTGGTACTGGACCGTTTAGCAGTTCTTATCATTAGCACCATTCCTACTCTTATGTATGTCCTCCTTAAGAGTTTCATAATTAGCAAAAGCTTGTTAGATCTTCAGTAAATAGTACTGTTCTATATGCTTAACTGAATCTCTTGCTAATTTTTGATGAAGTTGATAGTTCTCATGAATATTTCTGACTTAAACAAAGTGAAATTATAGAACTTCTTCAACAACATAGGCTAACAGGAAATAAAATCTGAGTCTAGTTTACACAAAGATAAATAGCTGGGGTTTATCTTCAACCATTATTAGCAGGACTAACATTTTTGGTGGAAAGTGTTACCATGGTTAAGTGCTAATTTGCCTATATTTGTTATTAGCAATCTTAGCATTTCTGGTGAATTATGTCTTCATATATTAAGTTTCACTGATGAGTTTTAAGTTTATCATGTAGTATGTTGTTTATAAAAAAGCTTGTTGGCTAGTCAATTAGCTTTGTGTAAATTTTTTGCTGTTAGCCATATTTTTAACACAAAAGATTCTATGCACTTGCATGTTAAAGCAAACTGAACTTCTTTTGTGATCTACAGTCTTATCGTTTCCATCGTAGCGCTATAGTGTTGTTAGCATTAGCATGAATACTAACCACCTCGTTCTTTCTTTCTCTTTTCATAACTTGAGTAAACGGTTTGTGGTTTGAGGGTCATGTTGTTGTGTTATGTTTCTCTCCCCCTCTTTAACTCGCTGCTTTGGGACTTTAGCTCCCATTTGGATCAAACCGCACCAAAGACGCAGGGCGAGGTTTTAGCTAAACTCGTAAGTCAAACGTAGTGACACAGAGAAGGAAGGAATCGCCTCATGCAAAAGGCCTAGTATGATTCTCAGGGCATAAAAAAAGAAGCATGTGTTTTCTTTTCTTTCTTCTATTTTTCTATCTACAGTTTGGCTTTGTGGTAATTTGGTTAATTTGTCTACTGCTTTTTCTGTTTGCTTCTTTTATGCATATTTTTGCATCCAAGCTGCTATGGATAGTTGAAGACCTCAGTGGTACACGAATTCCACTTTTGTCTCAAAATATTTTAAACCTTTAATCTTGGACCTCTACTTTACTTTTTCCCCAACCTGGGATACCTCAAAGTACCCTATTTCCTGTTTCTGCCCGAAACCAAATGGACTTTCCCTTCTTCACTTTTCTTTTTTATCCTTGAGAATTCTGCTGATCCTGATCCTTCCTTCTGCTCGTATCGTACCGTACTATCAGTGTCAGTGGAACCATGAGTATCACCGATGTATGTCACCATCAAACCAAAAACATTGAGTCTTCACTCGCTTTGTTCTTCGTCACAACTCCACCATGATACATCCAGAACCTGGTGCAGATAGAAACCAGCCTCAGACCTATAAAACCGAAGCTCTGCGAATTTTAGTGTTTTTTTCTGCTTTTGAATGAAATAATACTCGTATTTAACATACAGACACGTCACTGGTTAAATTTATGACACTGATCAAACAGTTTCCTGTTTTGAGAAGGTAAATATTTCATGAAGTTATAACTCATAACGTTATTACTAATGTTAGCTGGCTAGCTTGTTGCTTTCGGAGTTTGTAGAGAGCAAACGAGAGACGTGATTTCATGGAGGCAGCCATGTTTGGTCCCACTTTGTAGGCTGAACACATGTAGCTTGAACTCTGGGTTAATCTCGACTTCTGAGTTAAATGCAGCATTAGTCCATTAGTAGGAGAGGACTAAACAAGGTCTAAATCCCATCATCACTAATCCTGAATCCCCAAATCCCAACAAAAAAATTGGAAGAACGTAAACCAGCCAAGGGAAGAAACTATCAGGCTGTGTAGATTTGTGGCCATGAGTCTGAGCACTTCAGTAGCAGTTGAAGATAAAACAGTGTAACTGGTGGCAAATTGCTTTGCTATAAGAGGAATAAAACTTTCTGTTAAAGGAAAATAATCAACAAGTGTTTTATTCCTTGCTTTTGCATAGCAGCTGACCATGGGGCCTGGTCTGGATTTTCAGTTTTTAAGTTTATGAACATTTCTGTTTGCTTTCAGTGAGACAGGTGAATCACATTGATTAAAACAAGCCACAAATCTGTTGAAGTCGTTAATTTTTTGGAACACTGTAAAGCGAACACTCAAAACGAAACCTTCATCCGTCTCTATGTGACGGTCCAAAGCAACCTGATACGAAACAGCGTCCTCAATGGGGGGGATATTCAGCGTCACAGTGTCATATCATGTCATCATAGTCTTCACCTTAACTCCAGCTGCTTCTTCATTTTCCTCACACTAACGTTAGCTCTCTCTCATCTGCTCCCTCCCTCCATCCATCCCTCCTTCCCTTCCCTGAAGCCTCCATAGTGACTGTAATCCACCTGGTCAGCTCGGCGGCTGGCTCGGTGGAGACACAAGGTACCGTTTGTTTGATTGTCTCGTCGTCTCCATGAGTAGTGTTGGGTGGGAGATTAAAAAGGATGCATGGATGCCATGTTTATTTAATCAGGCATGTCTCGTAATTAAAAAGACTTCACACTAGATTATGAATATTGCACTGAGTATTTACTGATGATCTAAACTTTACATGCTCACTCAGAAATACGAATCAACATTTGACTCATCTGCGACATGTCTGATTAAACAGATGGCATACTGGTGTCCTAAAGATGTCCTTTCTATATTTCCTTCTTTTTCTCTCTGTGTAGTTTTTAATATTTAACCTTTTCTTTCTTCTGTATCTGCTGCTTGCTTTCGTCTAAAGAGTCACTCCCGTCTCATGAGCTCAAGAACCCGAGAGGTGAATTGAATTTTTTCCGTGTTTGCCTGAAGCCCTGTCATTTCTCCCTGAACCTGCATGCAGTGCTGTGAGAAAAAACAAAACGACATTGGTTTAATAAAAAAAAAAGAAACGGAAGCTAATACAAAAAGTAAATCATGCTAACATGTCCCTCGTAGATATGTTACATTGTGTTATTAACCAGTGGCTTAATTTTAGTCTTTTTTTATTATTCTTATTATTACTACTTTTGTATTTTCATTTTTTATTTTCATTTTTTTTTCTTGGTGTTGTGTGTAATGTGTGTAATGTGTGAATCCTGTCTGAAGTTTTAACTGTGTGATTGTCATTGGTTGTTGATGTGAAAAGTTTGCTGCATGCTGTTTAAATGTATGTTTTTTGTTGTTTTGTTTATTTTTTTTTATTTAACCCTGATAAAAGTAAAATGAAGTTGTCTTGTGCAGGATTTTATTTCAGTTCAGCTAATTCAAATTCACTCAAACCCTCATTTTCTTGCTGTTTGGATTCCAGGGAAAACAAATCTTGATTTTTAATAACTATTACACTCTATCCAGTAAATTTGCATAAGAATTTATATAATCCTAATTTAATTCTGTATTGGAATGAAATATAATTTATTACATTAATAATAATAATAATAATAATAATAATGTGTATTTAACAACACTAATGAATTCTAACCTTTACGACGTTATGAATTGGTTGAACTGAAAATGTATGTTGTGTTGTAAATTAAAAAACTCGTAGCTAATTTCCCCTTAACTTAACAATATTATCGTGATACTGTGATGTTATGGTTGACATTTGTCATTTCATCCTATAGGGTATCACTGGGACACATCTGATTGGATGCCGAGTGTTCAACTTCCTGGAATCCAGGAGTTTCCTCAGTATGAGGTGGTGGATTCTTCACCCACCCTGTACAACGACCCCGCCTTGCTAGACACGGACTATTACGCGGGTGGCTACGACATTGAGAGCGATTTCCCGCCTCCACCTGATGACTTCCCCACCCATGACGACCTGCCTCCTCCTCCACCTCCGCCCGCAACATATGACACTCTCGGCCCCGCCCCCTCTAGTCCTGGAGGATCATGGGTACGCCAGCGCCCACCTTTACCCCAGCTCTACACGCTCAACCATTACCTCCCGCACCACCAGTACCCTTCATCTGACCCGGAGCAGCCGAAAAGCGGCAGCATCGCCGCTGACGACATTTCGCTGTCACTGTATGCGTCCACGGTGTCGTGCTCGGACGTGGAGGAGTCAGAAGCACCGATGAGCGACTGTGAGAGTGGTGCTGAGGACGGGGCGCAATTTCGACGGCTCATCGTAGCGCCACAACCACAACAACCGCAACAACAACAGCAGCAACAACACACCGAAGTCTGACACTGGATCCATAAAGAGCAGAAAACAAAAAGTGCCTGAAAATTAAACCTTATGCAGGAAACTGTTGTCGTAAACACACACACTCACACACACACATACACAAGATGTACGACCACACAATAAATTCAAGCGCACACATTCTCTTAGACATGGACATATTCAAGGACATTTTCTCCTCTGGAGCACAGCAGCTAATTTCAGCAGGAGTCGAGTGGACCCGAGTGTGTACAGGTGTGTATCTGCCTTCACACGATGTCTGATGATATAAAATTCACACCATCTTGTTCATGAAAGAAAAAAGAAGAAGAAAAAAGCGTCATTTCAAGCGATAGCTGTCTGTATTTGTATAGATAAAACCATGCAATCCGTTTTTTTTTTTTTATTGTTACAAATGCTCATTCATTTGTAATGTAAATGGTACTGTACAGTTTTGATTTTAAGGGGTGACTAGTTCTTTTTGTAGATATTTTATTATTTTTTATTTTTCAAAAAAGAACCAACGGAAAAAAATGAAACAGTGTGTCATTATCAGCTTTTGCTGCACAACAAAAGAGGAAAAAATATGATATACACGGTGGTAAGAAAAAAAAATTGTGTGACCGTCTCCACACTTCCTGCTCCGCTCTGACGGGCGTCTGCATATTATTGTGATGTCAGTTTCATTTTTTGTGTTTGTTTTTTTGTAAAACTTTTGAAACTTCTTTATTTTTCCACCAAGAAAGAAAAAAAAAAAAACGGGACCCAGTATATTTATATTGCGAGATGAAGTGTGGACTCGTGACTTTTTTCAAGCAGCAGCTCGTGTGTGAGCAATGCTTCGGTCTTGTTTATGATTTGTTTTTGTTTTGTTTTTTAATACTGCCACTAGCTTAATCGCTTTACTACTGGCAATAAATTATTCTTAAAAATACCAAAGCCTGTCTCTTTTTTTTTTACTTCAGAGATAATTCTGTGTTTTGGGGGAAATTATGGCTCGAAGTCTGTGGTGGATCTGTGAATTTGATCCCTTTTCCACTGACAGTGCCAGTGCTGGTGTGGGCACGATTCAGGAAACTGTTCTAACACAGAAGGCATGGGACAGAATCCAGGAAGCAATAAATAGAACTGCACTGTTGGACACAAGGGTACAGCGTAGCATCCTAAAGGGTTCTTCAGTTTGTCCCTCGTTTAAGAACCCATTTAGGAAGCTAGAATGCTTAACCATCTGAAGAACACCTACAGAAACCTGTTATATTATACTGGCTTGTAACTACGCATACACAAAATGGCTGCCACACGTGTCCTGTGGTCGTTTTGGCGTGTAGCTTGTGCACATCCACAGAAATTAAATCTGCCTTGCATGGTGCAGTCCCAACGTGTAAATGGTGGGACGCTACAGTACGATGTGACATCACATCAGCAACAGAAACATACTCTCACTCTCTGTTTTCACAATACTGATTTAATGACCTAGCATATGGTCTGTGTTAGTGATGCTGCCAATGTTTCTGCCATATTCGCAAGATTAACAATAAGGTAGCCTCCTCCACTGTTGACACGTTCAGTGCTGATATGCAAAATCTGTAGTTAAGAAAGATGTTCCAGTGCTGGTCATGGACTTTTCATCCCCCTAGCCAATATAGCTTTTAATCCTCCTGATTCACATAAGGTAAACCGATGACTATGTGCTGCCGTGTAAAAGTGTAGTAAGTAGGATGGAATACTATAATACATCAATTGCCATTTTTATTTTATTTCTTTATTTAAAAAAAAATACTAAAAGCTAAGATCTTAACAATTCTGGTTTTTGGTCATTTTATCAAATATACCTTAAAAGTGCCACTTAAATGTGCTCCTTAAATGACCGTATCAGTTGGCTATATATCAATCAGCAAGTCTATGGGTGAAAAGCTTAATGATCAAATTATCCCTCTGCTAAAAACGTAATTCAATCAGAATGTCAGCTTAATGTGTGCTGAGTATTCATAACGAGTTTGTAATGAGTTTGTAATGCGCTCTAACGAGTAATGTGTTATTCAATTACACAAGGTAAAAATAAAAGTCATTTGATACATTATGGATTGCATTTAGTGTGTGTGTAAATCAATTCCTGTTTCCTGAAGGGTATGATGGAAGCTAATCACAAAAAGAAGTCATTTTAATCTCATTTTATAGATTTATTTGGTACAAGCAGAAATATAAATGTCATATCAAATGATATTTATAAAAAGGCTTAGACAAGGATAGACAAGGAAACCACTCTCTTCTAGCACTCATGTATCACAGTGTAAATGATTTTCCCAAAAGGATGTGAGGCCCGACTCGTACAGATTTACCCAAGACAACAAGAACCACTTGTTATGGGACAACTAGTGATCCCATAACCCTTCATGACCAAGGTTCTTATAATGCAATTTACAGCAATACATTTCAGCAGGAATATCAGGAATAGATCAGTGTTATGCAGGAGAAAGAACTCTAACAAACAAGCAGATGTTACCAAGTATTAGTTTGCAAAGTCTGTTTTAAACTGGCATCAGGCGGATGGTTTCCACTTGGTAGTATTCCCAGACTCCTGGCAAGAAATTTAGTCTATAAAACTGTGTCCGTGGAGTGAAGATAATTTGTTGGTTTATATTGCAAAGCACATTACGTAAGAATTCTGTCATGACATAAGACAAAAGGGGATTTGGCTCAGTTTTAGTTCTAGACTCAAGAGATTCCTTAATTTGATCTGAAACAGCTAAATTAGATATGGAGAAAGAAGCTTAATATGACTAAGAACAGAAACACATAACTGAGAACAGACTAAAACTAAAAAGAAATGTTAATGTTCAGAAAAAAATAGAAAAATAGAAAAAAAATAGGGCAAACAGATCAGGATCTAGAAAAACTAGCTGTTATCTGAAGGCTATGTATTCCACCAAAGTACAAACAGTCTTGAAAACCTAGTCCCAGAAGTTTGGCTATGTTTGATGGTTGGCAATTCTTCTCAAGGCACAAAGACCTAGTATTTTAGCTGTTGTTAGACCTAGTATTTTAGCTGTTGTTTAAAGGATGACTATTTTTACCAAGACACAAGAGTTAATGGTTAAAAAAAGTCCTAGAGCTTAAGCTATTGTTTAATGGTTATTCTTTCCAAGGCACAAAGGCTAATATTCTAGAAAACCAATTCCTAGAGGTTATGTTGTTTAAAAGTTGTTTTATTGTTTAAAGGTTGACTTTTTTTCAAGGTAACCTAGAACCTAGAGTAATCATTCTTGTGAACCTAGTGTTGAAGTCCAGCTATTGTCTGAAAGTTGACTATTTATCCTATTTATAAAGAGTTAATAGTCTAGAAAACGTAGACCTAGAAAGTTAGTTGTTGTTTAAAAGTTGACTATTCTTCCCAAGGCACAAAGGCTAAGGGTCTAGAAAAACTAGACAACCTTGTCCTTAAAGTATAGCTATTGTCTGAAGATTGACTATTCCTCCCAGGGTACAGTTCGAGCTTTCTCACTACCATAATGTGCGGTCAGCATAAATCGAGCCTGGACTCCAGGGCCAATATGCACCCCGGACTCATACTGATAAATCTCATAATCCAAAGGGCAGTCATCTTTTGAACTCTTCTCAAAGTCTATACTCCATGCATACACTTTATATTTCCCATTATCATCTGCCTTGCTAGCATAGAATCCCACCCAAGCATTACTGAAGACATTTTTCCAATTCGTGAAGGACTTCTTGATGTAGAGTCTGGCACAGGCGTAACCATCTTTAGTATAAAGCTGCAGGCTGCCCTTATAACCTCTGATATTAGCCGGAGGAATCCTGTTGGCTTCATCAAGCTCTGGACCTTTCCAGATCGTTGTGTAATATGTGGTTCTGAAAAAAAAGTAGTAAGGAATCTTTTCACTTTGTAGAAGCTGTACCTGAAGGCCAGGATTTAGAGGCACGCTAGTGTCTATGGATCCATATGTCCTTCCATTCAGTGGATACTCTCTCAAAGGGTCCGCGTTGGTTCTGCCCTTATAAAGGCCTATTTTCGGTTTCATTCTTGCAATATTCTCTGGTATTCCGCTCCATGTGATCTTTGCGTACCCACCTGAAGTGGATTTCACTTCTAGTTTTACTTTGTTGTGCATGACGTCACTGATACTAATAGAGGGTGGAGAGCAATTATCATTTGGATTACCAGTTTGGTTCATTGTGCAGAATGATGCTTGTGAAAATACATCAAACCTTGAGTCGATGTTGTAACCAGCCAGAGTCAAAAACCATTCAAGACCTGGAGTCTTTGGATAGATCATTAATACTTTGGCAGCTTTTTGTTGGTGATTCAAAAACTCACATAGGCTAAAGTCCAGTCTAGGATCATATGCATCACATATTATATTCGTGCCAAGTGCTTGAATTTGAATCAGGAGCTGAGCACTGATCTCATAGGTACACTCTGGATTGTAGCTGCTTCCTTGGCTGTGGTTCTTATGGTACTCTGTTATATACACCTTCTCTATTTTTGCTGGATTGCTCCTCTGAACTTGAATTATCACTCTGTCCAGATTTTTCTGAGGTGATTCCATTGAATGGTGAAAATCATGAGTAACATAAAAAGGTAACATTCGAGCACTTCTACGATCAAGGTCACCCAAAGAGTAATAAAGACTTTCAGAAGAGTCAAAAGGCGCTCTTCGATCAGTATCTTTACAGCAATGTAATCCATAGCTGCCTTGTCCTGGATCAAAATTAAGTTGGATCTCTCCACTTGAATCAACTTCGACATTGTTAGCAAACCAGTGCAGAAGCATGAGGCCATGTCGTGGGAATTCTTTCATAGAAGTTATTGTGTTTTTCAAGTCCTTAATGTCTTTCAGGGTCTGGATGGCAGCAGCACTGGTCAAGATGAAGAAGAAAAGGAAACCACAAAGCAGTCCTCGCCTCTCCATTTTAAAACCTACAAAATTAAGAAAGCAGAGAATTACTAATGGCTCATGGTTAGAGGATTATCAGTGATGCTTGGACTCCAATTAACATTAGCCAAGCACTGGTGTTGCTTTGGTAGATGAGGACGTTCCATCTCCTTCAAAACTGTGGTTTATTGGGGGCAGTACCTATTCCATATGGCATTAGAAGAACTATAATGAGTCCTGCTCACTTCCAAATGTACAAAAATATTATATGATATAATAATTAGGCACTGCAGATTTTAAGTTACTGAGTTACTAGTACAGAATTTTCTCAAAGCAGCTCAGCAACATCATGGTTTAGAGGATTTTTTTCTTCCCTTGACTCAGGTTTTTTTTGTTATTTAATGTTTTTGATGACATTCTTGTTATTTATGGGTTTAAATATAATTGGTCACCAACTGAGTAGATTCTAAATAAACGAAGCACACATTTATCTGGGAAGAAGTGTTTATTACCAATCAATCAATCAATCAATCAATCAGTCACACTTGGAAAGGTGCTGT
>NC_069737.1:14739849-14804849 GCF_027358585.1 Pangasianodon hypophthalmus | reverse complement strand
GTCAGACACGGGTATGCGTGGGTGTTTTTTTTGTTGTTTTTTTTTAAAGAACACTGCCTGTGTGTTTTAAGCCATTTGCTCTGACAGTCAGGATACGCTTGAACAGGAGCAAGTGTGAGGCTTCATCTGCCTTTCTGTCTCACTTCTTTTCACATTAACCGAGATAATGATGGGGGAGAACATGGTGAGATGGAAGAGTGAGAAATGAGGGGGGAAGAATAGAGACAGGTATTGAAGGAGAAAGGCAGCCATAACAGAGGAAATGCATGAGATAGATAGAGAGATAGAGAGATAGAGAGAGAGAGAGAGAGAGAGAGAGAGAGGCAGCAGTTATATCATACCTAATGGGCTACTGTCTTCTGTTCTTGTTTTCATAGAGACATGGGAGAGAATCAGATGAGGGAGAGATGGGTGAATAGATAGAAAAGGATGTTTATAACATTAATCAAAGCCTCTTTATTTCTTTTTACAGATTTGCTTGTGGATTTAACAAAGACATGCTTTGTTTTTTCAACACAGAGTGTGGAACAGAAAGATATATAGCTTGAGAGCGCTGAATGAAAAATAGAAGCAAATCGCAGCGTTTCCTAAGTACATGCCAGAACGTGACACTAGGTACAGAAGAGAAGATGCATTGCTTTAGTTTTGCACGACTTTAGTTTCTAGCTGCCATTAATTCCCATTTACTGTTTGACACTCCAAGAAAAACCTATAACTGTAATAGCTTTCGTCTCGCCATATACGACCTCTCATTAAATGTGTAGAGACATTACGAAGAAAAATAAAGCTTTGGAGGAAGTAGCAGTGACCGTTGAGTGCTGCTGGTGAGTGTACAAAGCTAGTAAAGTAAGCATGCTAATCTGCTGAATAGTGCACGCCCACAAGCGACAAGAGTAGCAGCCGCTACAACATGAAAGACACAGAGCACACCAACCATGCCAAACACGCCATGAAAGAACTGTCAGATTCTGTTTGATTGCCACTATGTGTGTGTGTGTGTGTGTGTGTGAGAGAGAATGAACAGTGAATCCTACAGGGGATAAATACATGATTTGACTTGACAGGAGAGAATATGGCCAGTGTAGTGCAATTCAGGCAATAAATTCTTCACAGAATGTTGCACTCTTGCAGGGGAAATACAATGATAAAGAAGCACTTAAGCTCTCTTAAAGGCGAAATTTTAATACACATTTTTAGCAAAAATATTTCAAGTAATGAGAGTTACATCTCTGAAATGTTCACGTTCCAGGATAAAGACACCTCCGTGAAAGTGACAAATCGATCTGATGTGTCTATCTTGTTTAGAGCTTCATATGAGGAATGCAGTTATCTCAGTCAAAATATGAATATAAAAGATATTGAATGATTTAACCACGTCAGCTTTAAGTGGACTCTCAGCTGTTCATTCTGGAAAAAAATGTGAAAGTGATATTATTCTCTATCGCAGTATCCTACCCCCAGCGCTTAAGCAGATTACAGCTGAGCCCATCTGCTTTATAGCAGAAGACAAAAATACAGAGACAAAAATAACAGTGTTCCACATCGACAAATCAGACATGAGATGTTCAGACATGTTAAAGCCTTCTGAATAGCTGACACATAGTTTTTGAATGCGTGCTTTGTTTTTCTAGATGACACTGAATGAAGCTGGTTGTGTGTGTAGTTACACCATCAACTTCCATATTTACACCATCAACTTCCTTAGTTACAATATCAATGTCCTTAGTTACACCATCAACTTCCATATTTACACCATCAACTTCCTTAGTTACAATATCAATGACCTTAGTTACACCATCAACTTCCATAGTTACACAATCAGCTTCCATAGTTGCACCATCAACTTCCTTAGTTAGTTTCTTTAGTTAGATTTGCTCTTTAGCCTTGTATTGTATCAAAACAAAATAGAAATGATTTTTTTTTTCCATAAGGGCATACAAAAGTCTACAAGGATGCCTTGATTTTTGGATATGTCATTACCCAATATTTCTTAATGTGGTAACATTTAAGCATCTTTTTCTAACTTTGAAAAAAGTTATATTTGATTGGCAGGTAAAATGTATATTTGATTGGCAGGTAAAATGTCCCCTTTCACTCGAAATGGTAACCATCCAAGGCCAAATCGGGAATATTTATTATTTAATCGTTCCTTTGATTGACAGGTACAGTGTCCCCACATGGACTGTAAACATCCATAGCCAATTGGGAATGATTATAGGAGTGTAATTTGTTTGATTGACAGGTAGGAGAGTCCCCATTGGCCAATAACCACCTAGAGACAACGAGAAGAACTACGAGAAGAACATTATCAGGTATGCTTCCATATCAACCTGTTTCCGTATATGTTTCCATATCAACCTTGGAGTGTAAGTGGTGAGTAATTTTATCTAATTTTCTCTGTAATTATTGGTTATAATCCATGTCACATGGCCTGTCCTTATTCAAAACTAGATGAAAGCTAATAAGGCCAAAACACTGCAAAGACAAAAAAGCATGCTAGCAACAAGCAAATAGCAATGCTGTGAAGAAACTAGCACGACTCAGAGGGAGTAAGTAGAGAGGGCATGAGATCGTATATTAGAAAAAGGCGAAACAAACCAGAAACATGTGGAACTGACTATCAGTGGGCAGAGCCAATGAAGACCTGTTTCCTCATCTGTCAAAAGGTAGACATATTTAGCTTAATTTTGAAAATTTGCATGTCCAGTATACAATGTACAATAGGTATGGCTAATCTAGACTCGTCCGATGTACATTGTGCTACAGTTAGCTAGCTACACTACAAGCTATGAACTTTTGTGCACGTCAAATTTCAACATCGACAGTTTTACATTTTAGTGCCATTTATTGTTCTCATTACACCATGATATAGTGTTTTTGATTCTGTTACTAGTGTTTAAACTGGAGATGGTCGTGGAAGATTTGTAGTATTCCCCAGAAAGTCTGGTACAGTTCATGCCTAAAGGTGACCAAAAACCACCTACCTTTACAGAAACAAGCCATATGACATTGCAGATGACTATAATGTTCCCTTTAGCCTGTTGGCAAACATGCAGAATTATCATATTTATTTTCCTCGCTTTCATGCAACACTCTGTAAATTCAGTTAATATATCTTGCTTTGATAAGCTCACTATGTCACAATGGTCAAATGTTTTCTTCCCCCTGGAAACTGGAGAATGGAAGTGCATATTTTTTGTACTTGAGATGCTCTGGGTGTCTAATCTAACTTCCGAAAACTGTTCCAAAACCCGTTTTAACGCTGAGTGAACTGTCTGCCAACACGTGAGCAAAAACACACAGCATGCCGACAAGACACACACCTGATCGCAGCAGGGGTCACTGAGTCAGGGGCGCACAAACATGGCCTTAAATTTCATCCTGAAGGACTTGTTGACGTCAGCATCAGAGAGGAAAAGGTGGAGTGTAGAGCAAGTTACTACACAATTCACTTGTGATTTCCATTATGGCAGGAAATATTCTTTCAGGTTACAAAAAGAACTGAAGGCATAAAGGAAACCCGGACAAAAGCTTGCACACGTGATACAATAGCACTGCGGGAAGCAGCAGCGCCTCATTCTGACTCTCGGTGCACATTCTACGACGATAACAGAAAGACAGGAAAATATGACAAACTTCCTTTAATTACTGACCTGATTCAAAAGCCGCTACACTTCATTAAGCAGCCTGGCTAAATCAGATATGGGCCTAATCTGGGACTGATCCGCTGAAAAAGCAGGTGGTTCTCTAATGGTTAGAAAGTGCGTGGAACAAGTGACCTGCAAATGATTCTCGATAATATCATGAAAAGAATTGGAAATCCATTGGACAACTTTGAATCCCACTGAAACACCATTAAGACCCATTATATAGTGATTTCAACACCTAATGGAAAACTGGAACGGTCACCATCACACTCCATTACTTTATTATTTAAGATCAAAGAGACTGTGACTGATTCTAGACGCTTTTGATACATTTCCTACATGATTCAAAGCTAAATATTGTGAAATCCCATTGGAAAACCATCAAGCACATGGACACATTACATTTTTAATATCAGCACCAAATAGAAACCAGGAAATAACATTACTAACCATGGCAGAGCCACTAGGAAACATAGAAATTTTTCTGTTCCCTTAACACAATGTAAAGAGTCCTATAGATTTAGAAGGTGACCTGTGAATGAAGACATGTTTGATTGGTTTTCCAACAAGGGGTAAACATTAAAAGTAAATATCCTGAATCCCATTGGACAAACCAGTGTCCCACTTTAAATTCCATTGAAAAAACATCAGATATGTCTACGACTCAATGCTAAATACTGTGAATCTCATTGGAAAACCATCAAACATGTCTAGATTCAAAGCTAAATACCATGAATCCCACTGGGAACCCATCAAACACATCTAGAATTAGTCACAGGTCACCTTTTAAACCGTTAGGACACACATTTTAATATCAAAAGAAAACAGGGAATAACATTACTAACCATTACAGAGCCACTAGGAACCAAGAGAAATGTGTTCTGTTCTCATATCCCAGAGTAATGTGTCCTAAAGTTTTAACAGAAGGCCTGTGAATGAAAGACATTTGATGGGTTTCCAACAAGATGCAAAAGTAAATATCCTGAATCCCATTGGAAAACTGTAATGTCCCACTTTATATTCCACTGGGAAACCATCAAATACGTCTAGGATTCAAAGCTAAATACCATGAATTCCATTGGGAAACCATCAAAGACGTCTAGAATTAGTCACAGGTCAACAATTACACCATTAGTACACATTACATTTAATATTAACACCAAATATAACACAGGAAATAAAATGACTAACTATTTCATAACCACTAGGAACCACTTTTCCAATGTTCCCATGTGTCCCACTTTGAATTCCATTAGAAAACTATCAAATTTGTCTAGGATCAGCAATTGTTAAACTTGCATTATCCATTATGTTGTTACACCATATAGAAAGAAGAACCACTAGGAATTAGTAGTAACGTGTAATGAAGTGCGGTGGTCTCTGATGGTGTCCTTGCAGTAATAGGTTGTGGTTTTATAGTAATATCATCATATACCACGGTTTTATTATCCGGTTAAGTCAATTCCCAATAATAAATGAATATTTCAAAACTAAACATCAGCTTTTAAAAGGAGAGCTTTGCATTTAGGGGAGAAACCCTGGTTCCCAATCTGTACCAAAGAGCAAATATCACCTACAGCGCTGTAACATCCGTATATGGAAAAGGTCAAACAGCTAACATTATGGCTCAGCAGGAGGTCATCCACCGCCTTCCACCTTCCAGTCATTGAACTTATTGTACCGTTGGCTTATGCGATAGACCATTATGTTCACAACGTTGCTGTGGTGAAAATTTCAAATCCTTGTCATGTTCCATTCAGAAGCAGGCTATCTAACGCCATGTCACATTGACATTTATAAACAAGAGCACAGATAACCGCTAGCCCTGCTAACAACTTGCGACTAGCCAAGCTAACAGCTAGCCACACTTCACGAAAGCCATAACAGATACATGAAGTACAAACATATTTTTGTAACATAGAGGACAGTTGTCTTCAAATGTTCTTTATTTAGGGTGTTTTGCTCTGTTAGTGATGGCATACACACTAGTTGGACCAACCTAAAAATGTTTTGTGTTATTTGAGCCAAAAATGCTATTTTTATGCCATTTTATCACATTTTAACATCAGTTTCAAATCTGTGTTTAAAATGTCCTCTTGTTGGGCTATTTTTCATACATGTCTCTCCCTATTCAAGTATATAAGAGTCTGGTCTTGTAGCTACCTTGCTAACATACACTAATCCATACTAACAAGATATTTAAGAAAACCTCTGTGTAAAAAAACAATCAAAATCTCCTTCTGAGGGCTGGATTCTCACTCTGAAACATGTGTATTATTGAAACAGGATGTATTATTGACTTAATATATGGGCTACAAGACATCACTGTAGCTCATCATTGAGGTACAGCTAAATATATAGTAATGATATTAATATTGTAAATGATGCCAAGATGTCAGCCGATTTTCTTGGCATGGAAATGAAATGTTGGTACATGCCTAGCGCAGTTCACTCTGCCATGGATAGCAAATTAGGAGTGCGGTGTTCCTGCGTTTTGCTCTGTAAACACTTACACACCTGTTAGCAGTGACTCACACATGGTGTCGTCTAGAAATTAAGATTTTTTTTTTTCCTCACAGATGGTCAGTGTGTTGTAAAGCTAAAGCACTAATCCAGAATGGCACCAATTAAACAAACAGTTACCAAAACCTTCAGTTAGCACCAACAGCGCATTAGCAATAACTGACTTAGCATTTCCTGAGCACAGTACCTTATAATTATAACATTTTTTTTCTTTAGAACGTTATCGTACATATAGATTGGAGCAAGAGGCATTTATATGGATCAATGAGATTCTCTAATCACGTCTTTGAAAGATTTTGGATATAAACAAGCATCTGTAATTTTAACTGCAAAATTCAGGTCATAGCATCATAACCTTTGTTAGCATAGATCGCACAATCAGTGCCATATTTTTCAGTAAAAATAGGAACAAATCTTCCAACATCCATGAATAAAAAATAAAAGGAATATGAGGGGGAAAGAATAAAATTAATATCAAAGAGTCCTGAGTCATATGTGCAAACATTATTGCTGGGCGATATGATGATAAAAATAATCATACTTTGATAAATTACAAAAATCACAACGCTCTATTCTTAGACAATTATGGATACAGTCAGTAATTTTTCAACACTTTTTTATACCACAATGTCTCATTACATGTCAAATAAGTTATTTATATAGATGTTGATACGTCACTATACTCCGATTTCTTTTAAATATAGCACTAATGTTTGGATGCCAGTGTTTTCTAGGTCAGTGTGAATGTGAATAAAGCTTCACCTGGCTCTAGCACCATACTGCTGTTGCATTTAATAACTTTCCAGTCACACGCCTGGTCCTGTGATCACATCGCTCATCACTGTGCCCTCAAGCCCCGTTCTCCTCCTGCACACACAGAGCCCGCCAGCCCGAGACCCAAAAAAACACAGGCTTATTTTTTATCACAGTGCAGAGTAATAAAACGAAGTGAATGGAATGAGTTTGACACAAAACACGCACGTTATCGTTATGACATTTAATGCTTTGTGTATTCAAGCTAAACCTTCCTGATCTGTTGTGCCCCAATTATGAGCACACAGTCGCCACCAGTATTAAAAGAACAAACTAAGAGTGTGTAATGAACAGGGACACACAGATGATGCAAAAACAATTAATTAGGGGATGACGGTCAAGCCGGCGCGATGGGAGAAGCCAGATTGGAGCTGGAACGCACAGGAAGAGGCCAAACAAAACAAAGAAGAGCTTCAGAAAACAATCTGATATTATATCTGTGCAAATATGGTGGGAATGTTGGCGGGCTGAGACGGCTAATCTACAGCAGGATAACTGAGGCGTATGTCTCGGATCATTAAGAGCAATGTTTATTACCTCACACGATTCCTATGAAGTTATTATAGATGGAGTGATTTATCGTAATTCATAGTTTCTGCATTCTAAAAACCTGAAAGGAAATCCCCCAATTATGACAATTATTCTCATAAATTATGGCTGAACTGTATGTAAAATGCAAAGAAGGGATTTTGAAACAAGTAATGTGTGTTCAAGTCTTTCCATGATGTGTGTTTGACCAGCGTTAGTGACGTCAGCCCGTTGCTCCACTTTACAGTATTCATCGTAACAGTATGTAAGAAAACACACAATCGTTTTCTTTCTTTGTCTTTTTATACTTAGAAACGCAAGGATATTTTTAAAGGAAATATAGCATGGTGGTCAGAGTCTCAAAATAGGTCTCATTTATTCTATTGGATACAAATTGCTTAAGAAAAAACGTTCATATCGTAGGCGTCACACCTGAGTTTGTGTAAATTTACATATAAGGAGACTCACTAATGTGCACCTCGATTGGTCAGAGATTCAAAATGTAAAATTGGCGATGCGTTACTGGGATTTTTATGTACAGATTACGTATGTGAAGTAGCTGGAAGAAGGAGGAAGCGTTAATGTAGCCGACACACTGCAATGGCTGAACTGTATTATTGGAAGATATAGCACACACAGAAGAAAATGGTGTATGTGTGGATCTTGCTTTTTGTACACTGTGTTCCTAGCTAGCTAGTCACAATCCTTGTAGTCCTGTATGCTAACTTCAAGGCAAGCTTTTACGTTTGATCGACTGTAAAAATAGCAGGCTGTAATTTATTTGCCAAAAAAAGACTAGATTATTTATATCCAGTTAACAAAAGGTCACCATGTTTTTCTGAGTGTTGTTGAATTACCACACTGCTCAGAAAGCTACCTAGCCTAATTAGATATAGCTGGCTAGGTATGTAGCGGAGTCCTTAGTATTAGCTATGAACCTTTTTTCTGATAAAATAGCATGTTTATATAAGACTTGCATATATATATATATATATATATATATATATATATATATATATATATATATATATATATATATATATATATATATATATATATATAGACTTACAATAAAATGTGAGCATGATTTGTAGCCAAAAGCAGAGCGCTATATGCAGTAACAACACTAGGAACATCACACACACACACACACACACTATCATCATCATCATCATCTTTATCATCAGGGTTGATGAATGAATGGGGGAGAGAGAGAGAGAGATTACCACCAAGCCATAGAAATGTTAATGCACTGCAGGTGGATCTGCCCACACACACACACACACACACACACCCCTACACAGCTGGCAGAGAGAGAGGGTAACCTCCAATCCAGCTGATCTGCTGGTAGCTGCACACATGAAAACATCGTACACCGACACAGAGCTTTGGGATTGGACCTTTCTGTAAATACTGCTGTTAACTCAGCAAGGCATCGGACGATGGAGGCAGCTTTCTGCTCCACTGATAAACGCTATGGAGAAGCGTATCATCCACACACACGCACACACACACACACACACACACACACACACACACACAGACATGCATGCAAACACAGTGGATTTCAATTAATAATAAAACATCACATAATTTCAAAACCCCAGCAAATAGTTACACAAAAAAAAGGCAGAAATTCACTGTCAAGTGAAACAAGTGTATTATTGAGTGAAAGAATGAATGAACAAACTCATCAGTAACTAAAAACGTGAATGAAGAAATATTATGTGAAATGAATGAATGAATGAATGAATGAACAAGTAAATTAATTAACTAACAATGGTATAGCAGACAGACAAAAAATGAGTAAATGAATTAAAATTGAACAAACTGCATGAAATGAATGAATGAATGAATGAATGAATGAACATGTAAAGGTTACAAGAATTAATAAGCGAAACTAGAACTAGAACAATGAATGAATGAATGACCAAATGAATGAACAAATGAATGCGTTGCAGGCATTTATCATGCGTTTATCATGGATAAAATGAGTAAATGAATTAAAACCAAAGAAACCAAATGAATAAATGAAGCAAGCCAACTTATGAATGAAGAAATTAATTAATAAAAATGAATGAATGAATGAATGAATGGTAAATGAACATGTGATCATTGTCACTATAAGTCAACAAATCAGCAAATGAGTGAACACAAAAAAAATTAGTGAATGAACAAATGACTGGCCAAACAATTGAATGAATGAATGAATGAATGAATGAATGAATGAATGAATGAATGCACATATAATGACTGAAATAAATGCAAACGTGAATGATCAGTGATAGCATAAGCAAACTAATGAATGAAGGAATGAACAAACCAATGAGCCAATGAATGGATGCTTGAAATAAATGAATAAACAAATAAACCTATAAAGGATTAAACAAACCAAGAACCAATTGACTGAACATTATTATGCATGCTTTGCAAATCTTCATATTTTACTGAAATAACTCTGATATTGAGATTAAAGGATTGAAAAGATTAATCACACACACACACACACAAACCATCATCCCAAACTGTGGAACACCAAGTGGCAGAAACACTATTTATGTAACTTTTGTAATCCTGGACAGCAGGTTATTATGTAATCAAGTACAAAGACGTGTCATTAAAAAAAAAAGCAGAGATTACAAAGATGTGACGGAAAAGTGGAGCGCAAACTTCATCTGAAAGGGATCTGGGGAGTGAGAGAAACTGAGCTCGAAAGGATGAATGAAACTTTGAAGGGCAGAAATCTGTTAATGCTCTACACACACACACACACACACACACACACACACACATACACACAGAAACTGGGGCATGTGCAGCTGCCACTATTGGCTGAGGAACTTATGCAGGTTTTTATGTGGATTTGAAACCTGATCTGATTTGAAATGAAGTTTCCACAATCTTCACCTTTAGCCCAAATGCAGTCCATCAGCCGAGCCATCTCTGCCCTGTCATTTTCGCATCTGTAGTTTAGCTACGAGGTTATTGTAGCTAACATGTAATAGGAGACACTTGCTTCAACGCTAGCTTTAGAGTACACTGGCAACAACAAAAATAAATAAATCAGCACAAGAAATGTGCAAAATAATCATTTTGAATACAATATTACACTATTTAAAGGTGTACCTTTTCTTAAAATCAGCTCAGCTGAAATCACTGGTTCTGGAAGTGAGAGCGCGCAGCATGGAAGCTCTTGTCTATCAACAGAGCCCTATTTATAGCTCAACAAGCAGCCATACTTGGATGGTTACACGATCTCTACAGCAGCATCGGGGAGGTTTTTCCAGGCGGACCCAGGACCTGAATGTCATGTTCAACAGCGTCCAAAAGCAAGACTGAAATGCAGTTGACAGGCTCTAAACTAGCTGTGACAGCTATCCTCAGCAGTGACCAGAGTGGGACTGGATAGTGATGTTCAGTGATGGATAGTGAATGTATTAGTTCACTAGACTACACAAGCCTTAGTAAATACAGCTTTTACAAAATTGTTCATTTTAACGTGACATTGCATACCTTAACACGGTCACTAGAGGTATGTATATGAAGATTTGGGAATGTATTTATGGAAAAGGGATTTGACACTATCAGTTGCATTTGATGTAAAGTAGGAAGATTGATTCTGATTTTTCATCAAGCAGTTACTTTAATCCTAGCATGGGATGTGCTGTAGAGTGATGCTTCACATGTACAAGGTTCAAACACCAGCATCTCCAAAGGTCATCTTTATCATCCTGTAAACTAGCCTTGGTGTTAGCCTCCATGGAGACTCTGGAGCCTCTGCTGATGTTGGTCTAGAGGTCTGTCACTACCACTGGATGTCCTTGAGTAAGACCCTTATATCCTGTCTCCGTGGCTTTGGATAAAAGCATCAGCCTAATGAATACACGTAAATGGAAATTTAAACACTAGCAGGCACTTCTTTGTTATCTATGAAACACAGTTTGGAACCACGTCAAAGTCTTCGGGTCCAAAACTTCAAACCCATCACTCACCTCAACTAAAAACACACTCTAAAACCACGCTGATAATCCAGAGCCAGGGTGGTTGAGGTTAGTAACCGGCAGCTGTAGCATCCCAGTGGTAGCTGATGTCTATATCAGATTTGACACCAAAAAAAAGTGGGACGGTAGAAGTTTTCTTTTTAAAAAACCCGTCCAGGGTATATGAGATCTAGGAAAAATATGCGAGTTGGAAAGTGGGTCAAAGTTAATTAGATTTCTTTGAATCTCCTCATCATGAAATCAGATAGAAGTTCTTCCGACATTGTTCATGTCTCATGCTCACACAGGCGTGTCCTGACACTCGCTCTGATATTTAAAGGAAAATGGATTTCTGAAACACATTAAATATGTTAATAGGATATTTATGATGGGTTTGTATACTGTGGGTCGAATTTGTTCGAGTTTTTATTCCTGTGAGAAGTTAGTGGTTGTGTCACTGTGGCAGTACACTTATGAGAACATCTTAATATCTTTAGTGTGTATCTTCTACCTGCAAAGGTGCAGATTACAGGCACATCAGCGGCTCCAACAGGTCCATAAGATGGAACTGTATACTTTAATTGGTTTTTAAATGTACACAACACTGACAGGACGAAGTAAAAGCTGTATATTACAGGTACTACAGATGTACTCTAGAGGTTACCACATCAGTGATGAGCTTAAGGTACAGTTTAGGCTTTAAAACCTCTTTCATTCCAGACACGTGTGCACGAGCATTGCACGTGGCCCATAATTCTGCACAAGGACAAAACTGTCTCTCTGAAAACTGACGTGTGGGGAAAAAAAGCGAGGAAGTGATGATCTGCATGCTTAAAGGTGGCACATTCCTACACGCGCGCGCGCACATTTTCCGGCATCGGTGTTTGTGCGTTCAGGATAACGGGAAAAAAGACAAGACAAGACAAGACAAGACAAACCACGCGTGCTAAAGAAAGAAAGAAGAAAACGCAAAGAAATGTGCAAGCAAAGCCAGGAAAACGTCTTTGCACACGTGCGTCAATTTAATGCGGGAGCGCGCGCGCGCCAAAACAAAAAAAGTCCCTGAGATGCAAAAGAACTGCACCACAATGCAACACGACTGAGCAGTCAAGACCTGAGAAGATAAATGAATAAACGCATAAACTTGAAGACATGGAGAGAGAGAGAGAGAGAGAGAGAGAGAGAGACGCGTAAACAACACGAGAACGCGCAAAGCTCGTACACGCGTGTCCATTTAAAAAAAATATATATATACATATATATATATATATATATATATATATATATATATATATATATATAGTAGCCTATTTAATATTGAGTTGAGCATTGAAAGTACACTCTGCACATTTGCAGGTGAAAGATACATGATGCAAAAGGTGTGCACTTGATGGTGCCAATCCAGCAACATGTGCCACATGGATGGCTCTTAAAACAACCATCATGTCAACAAGAACCCGAAAGGTTCCCAGAGTGGAGCTGTTGTCAAAGTCCTAACCAAAGTCCTAAGTGGTGAGTTAACTTCTGCATGTATCTATTGAGTTAAAGATGAAGATAGTTAGAGTTCCTTTGGGAAGCATTGCTTTGCAACAAGGTTTGGATGGAAGAACCCTTTAAATCTTATAACCTGAATATCTGGGTTTTTTTTTTCAGATGAATCTTGCCTGTGCTCCACATGTGAGGTGTGTGTGTGTGTGTGTGTGTGTTTTAAATAACTACTATGCGCAGTTGAATGGCATTGGTGGAAAAGCAGCTGGATCGCGCGCGCGTCACTCACCGGCGTTCCGAAGTTTCTTGTTCCGGTAGACGGAGAAAATCACCAACAGGTTGCCCAAAATATCCACCACGACGGTGAAGATGAGGAAGCAGCCGAGCGTTGTGGTGACCCATGGCGGTCTGTGGAGCGCGTGCTCTCCAGCGGTGGAGCCGTTCACCTGACTCCCGTTCAGAAGCATCGCGAGCCGCTCAACATCTGGCATTTCTCACTCAACATCTGGCTCGCTGCGTGTCCACCTAACTGCCTGGGGGTGAAAAGTGAGAGTCCTCCGCTGCGCGTCTCTCCATGATGTGTGTGTGGGTGTGTGTGTGTGTGTGTGGGAATTATGTACTCCACCGTGACCGTGCGTAAAGTTTCTTTAACTCCAGCCGGTGCGCTCGTGCGCGAGGTTGCCAGATTCTCTCTCTCTTCCTTGCCTCAACTTCTTCAGATTCTCCAGTCAAGAAAAATCCACATCCGTGAAAAGCTCTCAATGTGGCAACACTACAGGGAGATGTGAGGGGCGGGACTTATTTTACAAACGGCGTGCGCGCGTGCCTGGGTGCGCCAATCACATTGCAAGTGTATATCTACCACAGAGCAGTGTGTAAGGTGCAAGTCCAAATGTGCACACACACACACACACACACACACTCACTTCTACCAACTGAATAGTTATACGTTCATCTTCAGTAATCAGGGTCGCAGTGGACGTGAGGCAAGAATACACACACACACACTCATTCACACCTAGGGCACAATTTATATCACATTAATATCAAATCCACCACTGGCATGTGTTTAAGAAGTGGGAGGAAACCAGAGAACCTGAAGGAAACCCACTCACACGTGCAAATTGATTATGGGAGAATAATACAGTAAATAAATTCTTTATACACCCCCAGACATAAAGGTACCAATCTGTACTTCTCCTGGTTGATACTGTAATGTACCTTGTGCTTTTAGAGTAGTGTGTGGTCCTTAAGGTCCAATTATGTACCCATCCGTCTATCCATCCATCCATTCTCTGTACCGTTTTACCTACACAGGGTGGCAGGAAGCCTGGAGCCTGGAGCCTATCCCAGGGGACACCCTAGACGGGGTTCCAACCCATCGCAGGGCGCAATCACACACAAAAACATTATGGAGTACCCGGAGGAAACCGGGATTCGAACCCTCAGCCCCGGAGGTACAAGGCAAGCGGGCTAGCCACTAAGCCACCTCCCATTAGCCACCTTAAATTATATTTCTAGGTAAAATACACATACTAAAGATACAAAACATGTCCCCATGATGCTACCAATTCAACACCAAGCAATAGTATGCTACAGTTTAGTACCTTTACGTCTGAGTGTTTTTAAAAGCTAATTAAAGGTACATGAGTGGTCCATAAGGTGCAACTATGTTCTTTTAAATCATTTTAAAGGTACACTACATTCACATTACCATGTACATTATACATGCTACAGGTACAGAAGATGTACCTTTAATGGCACCACCCCAGTGACAAGCAATGTTACAGTTCAGCTCTATTTAATTTTATATTTTATCCTATTTTTAATGTTTTTATTTCCTGTACCTGTCTAATTCAATGCTGCATTTTAATTTAGTTCACTCAAGATGTTACCATATCCTCAAAGTCTAACTTCAAGCAAAGTTCCTTTCTCTCCACCTTCTACACAGTGATTAGCTACACTTTTAACGAAAGGGTGCAAGTGGCGACATCTGCTGGACAAGAAGGGACATTACTACACGTTCATTCAGTAACTTCAAGAGAGGAGTGAGTATTTTTGAATAGTTGAATATACAAAATAATGAATTGAATAGTAAATGAGGTGTTTTGGAAAGTTTTAATGGCAACTAAATTAGTAATGCTGGGCATGACAGTAAAAAAATACAGTTAAAAATGCTTTATTTTATGTAGTTTTTTTTGGCATTTGGTGATTGGAGCATTTAAACATTATTCGAATAATGCTTTTAAAAAATCAAATAGTTGTTTTGACTGAATCTGAATTTGAAATAAAGTTAGTTATTATGGGACATTTTTAAAAATGTTTTATTTTTATGTGCTTGCATTTACTGTTTAACACAAGTTCAGGTTTTTAAAAAGTCATCATTGATTTATTTGGACTTTCACATGTGTGATTTTTTTTGTTATATACTTTTTACGATTGAATATTTTTTTACGTGTCACTTATACTCATATACTCATCAATTTTCTGTACCACTTATCCTACATAGGGTCACGGGGAGCCTGGAAGCTCTCCCAGGGGGACTCGGGGCAGATGTTAGTCAGCATGATACTGGCAAAAACATTGCAAAATGGCACAGTCAGGTACAGACAGATGCTGATGTGTGATATACTAACTTCTGATTCTTTCTTCCTAAGCAAGCTGTAGCCCTGGAGGAGGAGTGTGGGGACTTCACACATCATCACTTCCTGTAAAAGAAATATCTGGTGTTTCTGTGCTGATGTGTGAAGTCCCCACACTCCTCTTCCAGGGCTACAGCTTGCTTACCTAATGCATTAATTAATACTGCATATTGCAAAGACTGGGAGAGGGAAAGGGGGATGATGGAGTGGATACTGTCCATACATCACTAAAGCAGCAAATGCAAGTGCACCACGGTGACTCTCTCTCTCTCTCTCTCTCTCTCTCTCTCTGGGAGAAAAGAGTCTGAAAAACACTATTATATGTATTCAGTGATCAGACACTGCTGTAATGTATGAAATGTATGAAATGTAATGTCAATTTTAATAGAATTAAAACTGTCTTAAATATTCGAGAGAGAAAAAAAATTAGACCACTCTCAGAAATGAACTTCAAAACAGCCAGGGAAAGTATAAAGGCCGCAGTCATTACACTTCAGGCTTCCTAGTGCACTAACTAGAGTGCAGAAGCCATTACTTCACACCCTAAAGAGTGTACATGTGTAGAAAATATGGCGCCATTTGGGATTGAACCGGTGAGTGCGACCAGTGACTGAGTCTTGGAGTGTCTTGGGCGCCATTTTGTTGCAGCGTATTGTTGTTGTTGCGGGGGTGAGTGGAAAATAAAAGTTATAACACATAAATACGTCAATATAAAGTTCGATTTTAACGTATTGTCCTATTAGTATGACGTTGTTTTGCTTTTTATAACAACAGTTGTTAAAAAAAGAAAGAAAGAAAGAAAGAAAAAGACAAACCAAAATGGAGTCCGTTAGCAATGTATAAAATGCATAAACTGCGTTATATTATAACCTGTTGTGTATATTAGATAAAAATATAAAGATGAAGATGTATATGATGTTTGAAGCTTTGTAAAATGCACGTTGCTTATATATAAATTGGTGTTAGTTTGTCGAGAATTTAAACTTTTCAGATAGAAACAAAGTACGTATTTTTCAGGGTTGCCAGATTATATCTAATCTAATCTTTCGTTATTAAGAGAGACAGTGAAAACATGGATCCTTCACTGAAACAAACATTTTATGAAATATTTACCTGGCTTATTAGTTGTGTAATCTATTAGCTAACACTCAAGTTACTTTTTCCAGTTACAAAAATCTCCTCAATCTATACCATTTCTTTTTTGACGAGGATCTGGCAACCCTGTATACAAAGTAAGTCTGTCTCAGGTCTTAATTGCTTTAATTAAATTAAATAAAAAAGTAATATCCTTTTAAGTTATTTAAGTTATCCTTTTATAAAGATTCCCTTATATTTTCCATTTTTATGTGTTAAAAATGCAAAGCCAAAATCAAAACTCAACAATTCTAGATGGAGCTGATGTTTGTTGATGTGTGTTTTCGTGTCATCATTTCCTTCATGCATTCATGTTTCCTTCCGCTTTTCATGCTGGTGCTGTCAGGTCACGATTTGCACGTGATTTTCAATTATTTGTGTAGTGTATGAACAATAGACTAAGAAATTCGGATGTAGTTTTAGAAGGCAACTCCCTGAAACACCCTGAGGAAGAAACCTTGACTCAAAAGTGAACTAAACATTAACATCTGTGTGACACCGGAAAGTGCGAGAGTATAAATCATTACAGTGTGCAGGTGTAGAAGAGGAGAGACAAACAGCAGCAGTTTGTAGGTATATATTTACAGTAGCCAGGTGAGATTATCCAATTCAATTCAATTCAATTCAATTTTATATGTACAGCGCTGTTAACAATGGACGTTGTCGCAAAGCAGCTTTACAGAAATAAATGGATTCAAAATATATTGTAAATACGTGAATTTATCCCTAATGAGCGAGCCTGAGGCGACGGTGGTGAGGAAAAACTCCCTGAGACAATATGATTAAGAAACCTTGAGTGGAACCGGGCTCAAAAGGAAACCCGACCTCATCTGGGTGCAACAGATATTATAAATTATAAATAGATCCCTTCCGTAAGTGGACAAATAGTGCAAATGTGCAACCAGTAAATTCGTCACAGTTTTTGCAAGAAGTCCAGGTGGTTAAACTCTATCCACTGTCCACTGATGGAGTCCTGAGTATGAAGCTGCTCGTGGCAACTGCAGCCCCAAAGCCACTTAAGAACGGGAGAGTCTTGGGTGTAAACTGCTTTTGGGATGTACAGTCTACCCACAGTATGCTGTAGGCTTTAGCACGGAGGTGTTCAACTAAAATTTTAAAGGTCTGGTCACTATCCAGTCATGTTACTTATCTGAACCTTTGTAAGTAATGAATTTTATGCAACTAAAGTTCCCTTTTAATCCTTAACCATTAGTGATTAGTAGCTATAAACAAAACAATTTGTTGTGGTTATTTCGTACTGTATTGCTGCAATCCCAAAAGTGTTTTTTAGTAAAATACTTGCCTTGGATGTTTTGTAACAAACTTGGCACCTCTAAATATAGCTATGTTTTTTCAGGTGGTTTTCAGGATGTCAGGATTAAACAATTCACCCAGCCCTCTGTCCACCACGAGTAACCAGTCAGAGGACTCTGTGCACACATCCAGTTATGAGAGTGAGAGTAATGAGTCTGATGAACGTGAGGACTCGAGGTGAGTTTATTATTCTTTTTTTTACACCACAGTGCTGTTTTAATTCTGATTGGTCAAATGATGATGATTAATTTTCTATCACAGCAGTGCAGCTGCAAATCACTGGTTTATATTAATGCACTTGTTATCATTTTTTAGCAAGAACTCATCCAGTTCTTCATCAAGTTCAACATTCTACATAATCCCTAAACCCAATAATAATTTGTTGTTATTTAACAAAGAAAATGTGCAGTTCAAATGGTGAAGTTTTCTGTACGGAGGCATTTATTTAACATGTATGGAGTCAGTGTCAGTGCTTTGTAACAGTCAGTAAAGGACAGAGGAGTTTACACTTAGCATGACAAGCTGCATTTTTGTTTGTCTTATTAACATTGAGAGAGAAAAAATAGAGGCTGGTGAGGGAACAACAGTTTATAGCTGCTATAATGTAAATGATTTCATTGGCTCTGTACTTGTATTCTTCACAATGACAGTAAAGTTGAATCTAATGTAATCTAATCTGTAATTATCTGTTACCTGTGTTGCTTGCCAGTGTAGGCTAATTTAAAGATTTGTGCGTTGTGGTTTAATAACCAGTCATCATTTTCTCTAGCCAAAAGCCAATGCCATTGTGTATTGCATTGCAGGCTACATCTAACATTTAGAAATTAACCAAAATTAATTTTTGATGAAGCAAAATTTTATCTGAATCAGTATTATTATTATTTTATTATTAAATAAGATTTTATGTAAATGCTATCTGTGTCTTTTCTGACTCAGTCTTGTTTTTTTTGCTCCCCCTTGTTTTTTTTCTCCCCCAGTTCAGATTAAAAATACTGGCTACATACAGAACATGCAGGGCCAAAATCTCTAATTACACTTTTGACATCCTGCTCACATCCTATATATTTTTTTAAACTGTTTCATTTTAGGTTAAAGGTGCCCAGCATACCGTCTCCTCGCATGGTGGAAGCGGCATCTCCAACATCTGTCAAATTTGACCAGTCAGTGGCCCCAAGAATTACATTCCAAAACAGGTCTGTACCCAATAGGTCTCTCTTGAATTTCTGCACAAAAAAAGGTCACTGAAGAGACTGTTCCCAGCCTTTATGCATTTTAACAGCACTCGTATGAGTTGACTCAAAAATACAGCAGATTACCAACCACTTTATGAATCTGGAATGATTGGCAGTTGCACAGGAGTTTTAAACTCTCGGTATTAACACTCCATTCTCTCATATTCTTGTCTTGTCATATTCTAGACTCAATTTTTTCCCTCTCGAAAGATCTGCTGACACAGCGCCCTCATGATCTGCAAAGATAAATAGAGAATGTTTTGAATTCATTAATGAAAAATAAGGTTCTGTGTTCGACTTTAGACATGTATACTTAACATCAGTTAACTATGTTTTAATATAAATTTAGTTTAAACATATGCCACAAAATTGTTGGAGTTTTTGATAAGAATGTAATTAATGTTGCATGTTCTACATACAGCCTGAAGCACAAGGGGGTATCACCAGCTCCTATGTACGGTTATCAGGGAAAGGACCAGTTATGTCCAGTTATGTTCAGCCCAGCATCAGTGACTATTCGGTAAGTCTAGATACTGTTACTGAGGGGAAAAAATCGAAATACTAAAAAATTCCAGCTATTTAGCAGCTATAATAACTGCTCTGTTAAAGCCCTGTTTCAAAGCTAGTTTAAAACGCAGAACAATAAAATATAGAAGACACTTAAAAGGACTCGTATGAGAAACGCCGCTTCCAGGGGCAATTCAGTTTGAATTCAGGTAAAGCCGATGTTACATCTTCCCCTACAATAAGCGGTGTAGAAGGAGGTGTATGTAGCAGGACTGCACGATATTGAAGAAAACTGTGATATGTGATACGATAATGCTGTAAGTGTGTAAAATCAATTTAAGTTATATTTCTTTATACATGGAAAAACTGAAAATGACATAACCAACATACACGTTTCATGTTCTTTTGGGGAGAAGAAAGCATTCTCTGCTATCTGCGTCGCCCTAAAACTGACTTTTTGTAACTTTTTGAAGTATTAAAATCATTCAGTTATCACAAGCCCCCTTGTGATATGCATATTGCGATATTTCAATATATTGTGCAGCCCAAGTGTGTAGTATGTTTGCAATTTTTTGTGTAGCTACCATGCATATTTTGCAAAGACACACCCATCTTTGTAATTTATATAGCAATCGCTTATCCCATGCAAATTGTACATAACAATTGCAGTTATCCTCCGGGAGCATTAATTTAATCGGCGTACGCTTCAGAAGTCTTAAATGAATAGTACATAAGCTAGATGCTAAACTTGCTGTTAATTAGCTCACCAGCCTGCAAAGATTTTAACGTGATGCCATGTGTTATCACATGACAAAGACCCTATAGGGATGGAACGCAAGATGAACGTTGATATACGTAATGATACAAAAATTGATGATGATTACCGATCGGTGTTTGTGCTTGTATCTGAATGTTAGTGCATCCTGGGACAAACCAAATTCACCAGCTGTATCATACAACTCAATGACAAGTGTCCAGTCTATGAACCCTCCACTTAAGTTCAGTCGAGAGCCTGATGTGGTGGGGTAAGTGCTTTTCTTTGAACTCATAATTATGAAAAAAAGATAGATATGTATGATGTGAATCCAGGAGATTTCAGATTATAAAGCTTTATTTACACAGTTTTTATGCTACAGACGTTATCTTAATGTGCAGAACTTATAAATTCTTCACTATTTGGCGAAAACCGAATCGGTCGCCTTACTGTAACATGTTAGTGTTGTATTGATTTCGTGTGGATTTATATTACAGTTGTGTAATTTGAAAATTTTGATTTTATACAGAAGAAAAGAAGCAGCATCTCCAGCTCCCACAATGGCATCTGTTCAATCCGAGCAGTCAATGGATCCACCTGCTACATTCAGTTGCAGGTATCTGTAATTATCTGTTACCTGTGTTGCTTGCCAGTGTAGGCTAATTTAAAAAATTGTGCGTTGTGGTTTAATAACCAGTCATCATTTTCTCTAGCCAAAAGCCATTGCCACCCATTGTGTATTGCATTGCAGGCTACATCTAACATTTACAGATTAACCAAAATTAATTTTTGATGAAGCAAAATTAGAGGTGATCTACCCCATGAGAGTTCTTGTTGTAATTTTACCACCCATTATTTTCAAGATTGAAAGCATAGGTCCATTGAGGATTTTGAGTAATTCTCCAAATATTACATTTTATCTGAATTGACATTTTATTCATAAATACGATTTTATGTAATCGCTATCTGTGTCTTCTCTGACTAAGGATCAGAGTGAGGGAGACCGAAGTGAGGAACAAATAAATATTAAGACTAAGTCTTGTTTTTTTCCTCCCTCCAGTTTAGATCAAAAATATTAGCTACATATAAGACGTGCAGGGCCGAAGTCTCTAATTACGCTTTTGACATTCTGCTCACATCCTCTGTATTTTAAAACTGTTTTATTCATCTTAGGTTAAAGGTGCCCAGCATACCGTCTCCTCGCATGGTAGACGCGGCATCTCCAGGTCCAACATCTGTCAGATCTGACCTGTCAGTGATTCCAAGAGCTACAATCAAAGTCAGGTCTGTACTCAAAGTCGGGTCTCTCTTGAATTTCTGCACATAAAAAGGTCACTGAAGAGACTATTCCCAGCCTTTATGCATTTTAACAGCACTCGTATGAGTTGACTCAAAAATACAGCAGATTACCAACCACTTTATGAATCTGGAATGATTGGCAGTTGCACACTCTCCAGTATTAACAACCCCATCTCTCATATTCTTGGGTTTTGAATGCGTTAATGTAAAGTAAGGTTCTGTGTTCGACTTTAGACATGTATATAGTTAACATCGGCTTTTTACATGTGTGTATATAAATATAGTTAAATATATTATGCCACAAATGTTTCACGGTTTCTATGAATGGCATTAGATATTAGTCATTAGAGCACCCTTTTACAGTTCCACAGTCACTCCCCATATCACCATCAATTCTATATTCATGTTAAAGTGGCCATGACTGGGTAGGAGTTCCTGATAAAAATAGAAACACTAAATGTTTAATATGTAATTAACTAATTGTTCTATTTATATTAAACACAGTGAATCATACACCAGTCTGATGATGAGGGAACACTTGAGGTGTTCAGTGTGTAAAGATATGCTGAAGGAGCCTGTGTCCATCCCATGTGGACACAGTTTCTGCCAAACCTGCATCCTGTCCTACTGGACCAAACCAATCCATGCAGGAAGCTACTCCTGCCCTCAGTGTAGGAAGAGATTTAAAACTTGTCCTGCACTGAGCCTAAACCTGACTCTGGCTAACGTGGTGCAGACGCAGCAGCAGGCTGGGTTCAGTCCTGCTCTTCTTCCTCAAAGCTACGCTGGCCCTGGAGATGTGGCCTGTGATATCTGCTCTGAGAGTAGCATCAGAGCGGTGAAGTCGTGCCTGACCTGCTGTACATCTTACTGTGAAACCCACGTGAGGCGGCACTACACTGTAGAAGCGCTGCAGGAACATATCCTCAGGGAGCCAACAAAAGATCTGGAGCAGGAAGTCTACAAAACTAATACTCCAGTTGAGGTGGGTTGTACAGTCAGGAGCAAAAATTAGGGATTTTTTAAATTAGTGGTTGTCTGTGATGGAATGGGATGGGATGGAGCGGCACAGGTTATTATTGTTAGTAGTAGTAGTAGTAGTAGTAGTCATTTGAGAACTTATCCAGGGTTGATGATGTTTTGTGGTGTAAGACATTATGTTTGGGATGTAATAGAATGTATGAGTTATAACAGCATTAAATGTGTTTTTCTTAAACTTGAACAAAAAGCCCTGATTTAAACTGGGCTAGTGTGTTTAAAACGACAGCCTACATGTTGCAGCTAAACAAGCCCTCAATGTGTCACATGATTAACATTATATTGTTTGTGTGTTTGAAAGTTTCTTTTGACTATCTTTGCATGTATGAAATGGAAATCCATATCCATATGATCAAATGAAGGGAATATTTTAATCCATAGTCCTCTGGGTATCATGTCTCCCTCCAGTAATCTAAACTGGATAATATTAAGCTTCCAACCTTTTAATTTTATCGGAGTAGGCTGCTTCGAGTTAGCAACTTAAGAATACACCAAACATACAGTCCTCTTCTTTGTCCTCTTAGTAAAACAACAGGTGAGCTAGTCGACTTTGGAATAATTCAGTTGTGTAGGTATTTTGAACACTCGGATATTAACTGACCCCCCTGGATGCCCCGCCCCTGTGATGGTCTGGCCAAAAAGAATAGGTTTTCAACAAAGTGTCAAATAATAATTTTATTGGTAGTGATCATGAGGAAGGGATTAAAAACACTGTTTGCTCCATTGCACCGGTCAGCGCAGACATGATGTTCAAACAGTTTGTGCAGCCGAACAGTGAAAATATCAGCTGTGTAGAAACACTTCACTGCTTGTATGAGTGACAGTAGACAAGTGAGTTGGAAAAGGACTTTTAAAAAGTGTAAAATATACAAAAAGAACACAAATACAGTTTGCATATATGTTTATTATTATTATTGTTATTGTTATTATTGTTATTATTATTACAGGAGGTGAGGACAAGCCAGAGGTTTGAAAAGAATGAAAATCTGGAGCAGACACTTACTTTTTTATATTTTATTGCGCAGGTTGGACTTAAGGATCTAAAGAGCAATATGATGAATGAGATGAAGCAACTCGAAAACACTGTTAATAAAATGACAGTGAAATTGGAGGTAAGCTCACCAGGCCTAAACCTCAGAGCTAGAAGAATGGTTAAATTGTTCCACAGTAAGTTACTCAGCTTTGAAATGTATAAATGCAGTGCTGCTGTTTTCTTCCGAAGGACCTGCAGAGAAGTATTACACAGATTACAGAGGCCCAGCACCCAAGAAAAAGCAATCACACAGAGGGTGAGTTGTAACACTTGCATTTTAATACTGTTCTACAAGTCTGTCCACTTTTATCCCCATTAATTATCACTTTATTTTCATACCACCTTGTTCAGACTTTGTCTTTCAGGTGCTTGATTTTGCTGTGCCTGACTTCCAGTTGCCACAGGAATGAAATTTTTTTCTTCCAGCGTAGGTAAGAACACATTACTACTTAATTTGTGTATATGAAATTTGTTTTTGCATAGATCACAACATACATGACATTTTGCATTGTTCATATGGAAGACATGTTAATGCTTGCATCAGATACTACTACCTGCAGGGGTGAACCACTCCTACATTTATTACCTAGCCCATCAGGAAGGCTAAAAAAGTGGTAGCTAACGTAATGTAATAAAGTACGCAGAGTTAGTTAGCCATTTAAATGCATTAATAGAGACTAAGTGTATTTATAGTGTAAGCTGTTTTTTAATCTTTCCAAAGACTGAGTTTCTGATGTAGCACACTGTGTTTGTGACAAGGACTCTGTAAATTCAGATTGATTGTCCTGTTTGTATTTGTCAACAGCCTTCAGTGATTAAAGGATCCTCTGTGAACCTGTTTTCTGCTCAGACTCACGCAGATGTCAGGATTAAGATGAAGCCACTCTGAGCTCTGGGCCTGATGTTCTTCTGAGTCGCTCTGAACTCCGGTCCTGAAGGTCCACCGCATGTTCTCACTGCTCCGAATGCACCTGCTTAAGCTTATGTACTACTACGTTTTTGTTTTTTTTTCTTCTTTTTTTTTGAGATGGAACTCGTAACTCGTCGATGATTTTTATCATCATTATTCCATCCACAAAGCTGCAAAAGAGACGAGACTGAGATAATTGCAGACCGCATTAACACCTACCTGAGATTCGATCACAGAGTGAGACAGACGAGCTCCGGAGGCGATCTGGATGATGTAATGATCTCAATGCAGGCTGAGGACATTTACTTTTTTTTTTTTTGCAGTCTAATGTGTTTTGGGTCACAGAAAACGTGTCCCAATTCACTACAAATTGCACCAAGAAGTTCAGGATGTGCCGATTTAACACTGGCATTAATCGTTTATTTAAAATTCACTCCTGAGCTCAGGTTACTGTCTGACGTCATGCCCACGTAGGTTCGCTCAGGCTTCTCCAGTTTCCTCTCACTGACCGCAAACATGCCCATGTGGGATAAATTACCTCTGGGGTGTGTGTGTGTGTGTGTGTGTGTGTGTGTGTGTGTGTGTGTGTGTGTGTGTGTGTGTGTGTGTGTGTGTGTGTGTGTGTGTGTATGTGTATGTATATGTATATGTATATGTATGTGTGTGTATGTGTGTGTGTGTGTATGTGTATGTATGTGTGTGTATGTGTGTGTGTGTGTGTGTGTGTGTGTGTGTGTATGTGTGTGTATGTGTATGTATGTATGTATGTATGTATGTGTGTGTGTGTGTGTGTATGTATGTGTGTGTGTGTGTGTGTGTATGTGGTCCCCAGAGCTGGACTGACGTATTATCCAGTGTGTTCCCGGGTTAGACTGCACCAGAACCCTGTTCAGGGTAAAGCTCTTACTGAAGTAAGGAATGAATGTTGAGCGCTATACTGCACTTTTTTTTTTTTTTTAAACATCACGTTCATGTTATGTTGAAGAGCCGATAGATTATATTAGATTGTAGATACAATTTGTTAACAGTGCAAAATTGACTTTTTTTCTATTGGAAGCAGTCTCGGGTCGTTTCTAAGAGAAACGTTAGAAACGTTTACAGTAGCAGTGTATACGTAATGTAACCGTTACTCCCTCGATTCTAATTGGTCAGAACATTCAGTGTTTTCTGTGCTCAGAGTTTGAGCCTAACAACGTTAGACTTCATCCACTTGTATTTCTTGAACTTTTGTGAGCTGAATTTTTCCTCTTTAGCTTTACTCTTTATATTCAAAGAACATTGTCATTGACGCTGCTTATTTCCTGCTTTACAGTGACTTACAGCGTGACTTACAGACTGAGTTTTTACAGACTGAAAGTAATACTCAGCTGAGTCACGGTCACTGTAAAGCAGGAAATAAGCGGCATAAATGAGAAAGTTCTTTGAATATAAAGAGTTTTGCTAAAGAGGAAAAATTCAGCTCACTTATATTGCTGCATAATAAAAATGGAGTATTTATTTTTTCTGCACATTTGTTTAGCTTAATGGTTTCCAGAATGTTTTTTTTTTCTCCCCATTAAACACTTTCCTTCATCTTCATGTCAGTGTGTCGGATGAAATCTGTTTTTCAGCTGTCACCCCCTTAATATACAAAGCTCTGTAAATGGCAAAGTTACACTGCTGCTATAAAGTGTACTTTCAGTAGTTACATAATATTCCATTAACTCTTTCCAAAGCATTAGCACAAGCCAATATTATATTTTATACATTTTTATTTTTGTGACTGAAGAGAGAAGTTGCTTTGATTATTTCCAAACCTGCACAGCATCTGGCATTTTCACACACTACATCTCTAGAGTTTACATGAAATCAATCATACAAAAAAAACACAAACGACTCGATACTAATATTGCCAATTTCCAATTAATATCAGAATACTGATGTGCAAATAAACAGTCAGCAGAGCATGTGAGCGGAGCGCTGATAGTTCCCCTGGACCGGCCTGATATTATGCACCAACATCCCCCAATTTTTTTTATGCTGTGTTATCCACTAACACCACACTTTTAAAAAAAAAAAAAAAAAAAAAAAAAAAAAAAAACTGAAGTGGTATTATACACTAATATCCCCCAGTTTTAAAAAGCTGTGATGTTATCCACTAACTCCACTCTTTTTAGCACTCTGAGGAAAGTGCCATCCGCCTCCTTCCACATACCTGAGCTCACGGACACCCATGATTGGCTAGTTTCACTGTTATGACATCAAAACATACATATTTCTAACCTGCAGGTTTGTTTTTGTCATTTCACTCCAAGGAGGCCAAAATTGGACTCACACTTAGCACTTGCTAAAAAGCACTTTAACAAGTCAGCCAAATGGAATGCGGATCACAAACCTAGCCTCTAAGGTCTTTCTGAGAGTCGAGCTCATCAAGATCAGCTTGCAGTTTAGCAGAAAACTGTCCTATACCTACTACTTTACAGCTGAAACAATATTAGTAACAGTTAAACTCCAGTGACCATCACCAAATCTCAAAGCGCTGGTCCATGAGAAAGCGTGACGAGTCTGTGATTCTGTTGTTGAAGAGACTATTGGAAATGACCACACATGCACACAATGAGTCTTACATTCAAATACAGGAAATACTAACACACGAATGTACGTAGATTATAACTAACGTGCGCACACACTTACCACACAGTCTGAATATTGCTGTTCCTTGAGATAATATCGTAGATCTTTCTTCCTGAGACGTCAGTAATGTGATTGTGGCTGAGGCTGAAATAAAATCAATTGCAATTAACACACCATCGGCTAAACCTGATAGTTGAACTTGTTTTCAGAATATTTGGTCCTTGTACATACAATGTATAAAATAGCATAAAACTAATCACTATGTATCTTTATACTATTTTCCATTCTGTTACACTAAAACTCTAAAACTCATATGTTACATCAGATCAACCTCCCAACACCCCCAGCCACTCACTCGAGGACGCTGGTTTTGTGTAGGTGTGGCATCAGCGGCTCCAGCTCGTGGTCGGTGAGCTGGCAGTGGCTGAGGTCCAGTTCTGAAAGCCCTTCAGAATACTCCAGAACCAGTGCCAGTGACTCGCAGGCCTGCGGGTTCAGCTGAGTCTCACTCAGGTCCACTTCATGTCTCAAAGCCTGGGAGAGAGCCATTGCTCGCTCCACGTGGACCGCCTCGGTTCCCACGCGCACAAGGGACAGGAATCGAAGCAGCAGAGCTTTACTGCAGCTGACACAAAGACAGTATTTATAGACATACAGCTTCTCTGTGCAAATACACTGATGTATTAAATTTAACGAAGAAGCTACATCATGTGACTCATTCATTAGGTGTTTCTATGCATGATGTTTGTAGGGTCATGGCGGATGAGTCCTAAATTCATCTGCTAGCCCACCAGGCCAGTGTGTCACCCAGAAGCCTAAATGACTGCTACATAAAAAAAAAAAAAAAAGTGTCTTACTCCAGTGTGACCGTGTGTAGAACAGGAAAGAGCTGCTCCACTCCTGCCTCCTCTATCTCGCAGTCCTGAAAAGTGAGCTGAATGTGTGTGTGAGCTCTCTGGATAGCTGTGGCGATGACTCTGCAGTCCTCACTGCTCAGAACCAGACCGTTTGTCGTCGTGTCTGCTGTGAGGTCCAGAGCGTCGTGGCAGGAGAAGTCCAGCTTGTGGTGTAGAGCAGAGAGCAGAACTGCTGCCTCCTGTTGGAGCTCAGGAACATTGCAGCAGTGGAGCAATCTCAGCAACAGCAACCTGTCAACCCTGTGAACACGCCCATCAGGCCATTAATACAAAGATAATTAATGGCCACATATATACGTGGTAAATTTATCAAAGACTTCCTCCAACCAGCACCAATTCTTCTTTTTTTTTTAAATCACCACAACACATCTGAGCTCAGTAATAGTGTAACATAAAACTAATCTTTTGATTGAAAGACAACCTAACTCAGGGGTTCGCAAACTTTAAAAAACAAACAAACAAACCTACCTGAGATGGGAGACATGGCTGAGCAGTGGCACAATGCTCTCTAGCTCCCCCTGTGGTACGGAGGTCCACAGCAGGTTGAGACAGACGCCTGTGCAGTGCTCCAGGGTGAAGCGCAGCGCAGCGCAGTCAACAGAGTTCAGCTTTCTGTTCTCCAGGTTAATGCAGTTCTTTGTTGAGCTCAACAGGCTGGACACGCAGTGTGCAGAAGAAGTCTCATAAAGCTTTCTCATGATGGACAGCACAAAGCTGGACTTCAACCTATGGACCGCACACACACACACACACACACACACACACACACACACACACACACACACACACACACATCTTCAGCTGCAATTCCCTCCATTCTAACAAGTTACAAATAATAATTCCTGGCTTATGATTGATTAATTAATTAATTAGCATCAAAATGAGGTCACAAGCACAAGGGCACTAGGTGGTTGTTGATTCTGCATCATGCACATGAAATCTAACTTTCTAACTACGTAGTGCAGAAGTTTGGAGAGAGGCTGGTGGTAGTAATACAAGACACAGGCATCTATATGACTCGTCCATTAGATCCCAAAGATACTACAGAAAGTATTAATTTAGTTTAATTAGGCAGGTTAGTTTTTTTTAATTAAAATTAAACTATGCATAATAGAAAATTCAGAGTAAATAAAATGGAGAGAGTGCGATTATGAATTTGCAATCAAAAATTGCGTGGGAGCTGAACTGTAGCTTTTACACTCAGCGCTATTCAATGAACAGGATACCACTGTACCACGTTAAAAGTGCAAAAAAAACCAAAAAAACAAAACTAAACCATAAAGCAGGTGGTGAAGGACCTTTTTCTCACCCTCTGAGATGAACTTTGTTCAGCACCAGCAGAAGGTCTTGCATGTTCTCCTGTTTAATGGTGCTTCTTCTAAAGTCTACAGTGACAGTATGATGCTGCAGGAAACTGTGAATCACATCCCAACTCAGAGAGCAGGAAGTCAGGTCTCCGCCAGCATTTCGCAGGAAACTGCGGGTAAGATCTTCATCCTGAGCTTCATAAACAACTGCAACCAGCTTCTGGAGAGTCTCTTCAGAGAATCTACACACACACACAGTGTCTAACACTTTAATTCAAATGTTTTTAAGATGCAAGATTTATGATTATTTATCTTAGAGACAAGCATTTTTCACAAGAAATCGTGCTCATCCACCTGATGGTTAGAGGTCCTTGATGATTCAGTAAGCCTGTCAGTGAAGGGGCCGCCATCTCGCACTCAGTCAGGTTCAAACACTGTATGTCCCAGTGTTTCAGAAGGAAGCCTAAGCTTGTCAGGATCCTACAAGGCGTCCCCTCTGGTTGCTGAGCGCTGCTCTCGGTGAGCACAAGCTCATCAAGGGTCACAGGAGCACGAGACCTCAGTGACTTTGCTTGTGCCATTCTCAGCAGCACATCACCACACATCCTGAAAGATGCCGTGGTATAAACTACTATAAACAACTGGTTTATAGGTTTTAAGAAATGAACTTAAACTGAAAGATGAGAGTCAAACCTGAGCTGGGAGATACGAGGCAGACACTGAAAGAAGCTTCTCACTTTCCTCTTCTCATTCGACCAGCCTGTCAGCTCTACCGCTTTCTTCACCGTTTGGAGGTTCAGCACTTCCAGGAAGAGTGAAGCCTTCTTGTCTGACAGGTTTATGGTCCAGACTTCAGGAAGCGACTCGTAAACTGACTGTAATGCTGGAAGGACGCTCCTGCCTGTTTCTGCCTCGTAGTCCTTCACATGCAAGTACAGATCTAGAAGTATATTACAGTGGGCAACGTTGTCAAATTCCTCATCATCTCCAGAAAAACAGAAGGTTCTGAAGCTGCACAGAGATGCCAGCTGTTCAGTGAAGCTCTCCCCTGTTTCTGCACTGCGCTCTGCCACTCCAGCCATCAGCTTCACCAGAAAGCGCAAGGTGGTTAACGTCCTTCTTTTTCCATGCAGAACGAAACCGAATCTGGTAGAATTAAAAAAAAAAAAAGAGTCACAGAGCAGATTTATTAAGACACACAATTGCAAATAGCACAGTTGAGGTTGAAAGAATTTAAGCAGATGTTTTAACAGTCACCTGAGCTGGGAGATGTAGGGCAGACACTGAAGAAGGATCCTCATTCCACTCTCTTCCTCTGACCATCCTCTCAGCTCTACTGCTTTCTTCACTGGCTGGAGTTTCAGCACTTCCAGGAAGAGTGAAGCCTTTTCACCTGAGAGATCTATGGACCAGATTTTAGGGAGCGAACTGTAAACAGCCTGTAACGCTGGAAGGACGCTCCTGCCTGTTTGAGTCTCATGGTCTCTGACGTGTGAGTAAAGAAGCAGCAGGAAAACGGACATTTCTTTATCTGTCTTGAAACATTTCTCAATGATTGTCTGAATCTTGTCTTTCTGGTGGAGAGCTGCTTGCAGACACAGGTCCAGCAGAAATCTTCTCACCCTCTTCTTCCGTTCTTGAGAGCACCCTCTTTGAGGCTGGAGTGGAATAAAACTAGAGAGAAACAAACAAAATTTCAAGATAAAATTGGATGGCAAAGATAGCTACATTACTCTGTGGAGATCATGTTAATGACTTTAGATCAGAATACTAGGCATTTGATGTGCTTTCATAGGAAAATAATCAACAACACAGTGGTGTGATATAAAAGAAATACATTTACCACCTTGAATTTGATAATTTTCCTATAACAGCATGTTAGGAGTGTTTTATTCCTTTTAAACCACAGCATTTTGCCAATGCTAACAATTTGTCATTTATTAAAGAACATCACGTAGCATACTGGAGACTCCTTCCAGAAATGTTAAATAAATCTCCTCACAGATAACTTCACCACAAAAACAATTACATACTTTTTCAAGCCCCTGTAAATTAGCTGTTACTATAGAAACGATTACTTCTGACCAATCAGAATCGATGATTCAACAGGGACATGACTATTATATTAAAGTGTCATCTTAAAAGACATAAAGTCACCTGAGCTGGGAGATGTAGGGCAGACACTGAAGAAGGCTCCTCATTTCACTCTCTTCCTCTGACCATCCTCTCAGCTTTACCGCTTTCTTCACTGGCTGGAGTTTCAGCACTTCCAGGAAGAGTGAAGCCTTCCTCTCTGACAGGTTTAAGCACCAGACTTCAGGAAGTGTCTGGTAAACAGCCTGTAAGACTGGTCGGATATTCTCGCCCGTTTGAGTCTCGTAGTCCTTTACACGTGAGTACAGGTCCAGTAGGAAAGCAGACTGCTCTTGGTAAGTCTTGAAATAACATAAAGGTAATTTCTGTACAGTTTCCTGAATTTTCTCTTTCTGATGGATTGCTGCTTGCAGACACAGATTCATCAGGAACGACATCACTTTATTACTCCATTCGTGAAGCGATTCTCTCCGAGTCTGAGGTGGATCAACACTACAAAAATAGAAACAAGGAAAGATTACACAAGAGCACACTGGGTAACACACTGTTCTCAATCATGTTTACACCAAAGACAAATGCCATTGTACTCAAATTATTTCGGAGTAACGCAAATATGACAAAAATGACGCATAACGTATTCACCTCAGCTGTGATATATAGGATAGACACTGAAGGAAGCTCTGCACTTCACTCTCTTCATCTGTACAGTCTCTAAGCTTTACAGATTTCTTTGTTGTTTGGAGTCGCAGGACTTCCAGGAAGATTGAAGCCTTTCTCTTTGAGAGGTCTATGGACCAGACTGATGACAAGAAAATAAAAATATATATGCATATATATTTAGTCACAAATAAAAGACTGGTTTATAAGAGGGAAAATACAGCAGACTCAACACTGCATGTGTGAAAGCGAAAAAGAAAACGTGCTTACCACGAACAGGAACCTTTGTTTCCTCACTGGGAGTGCTGACGTCTGCGTGTCCGTAGACAGCAGAGACTCTGGCTCTGTAACAGGTGCTGTATGGAAGAGTTATGGTGCATTCACACACAGGTCCATCGGTTTGAAAGGACTGCCAACCCTCCAGACCAGCTTCCAAATACTCCACTATGTAGTAGAGCACCAGGGAGTCTTCATCAGTCTCAGCCCTCTGCCAGGCAACGTAGAGAGATTCCTTATTCAGTTTAAGCACTGTAGGTTGTCCAGGTCTAGCTCTTGAGGCTGTCTGGAACTCTGTAATTCTGCTGTAGTCGCTCATGCCATTACTCTCCATTACAGCGTATCTGAGTTGGTAGTGTGTCCCTGGTGCAAGAGCCGAAACCACACAATTCTCTCCGCTGTAAGAGATGACTCTCCATTTCGTATCAGCAGGACTTCTATCTTCCTTCACTGCTCTGTACTCCACTCTGTAATGTTCAGCAGTTTGGGTCTTTAAACTCTGCAGCTTCATCGTCACACGTGTCTGTTGCACTGTAATTATTTCTGGGGGGTCCGGTTTTACACCAAGTTTTACATTTCGGCTTACCAACTTTCCAGACTGGTAAAGATGTATAGCAGAGCCAGGAAAATGAAAATCAGGGACAGACGCGGCAATGAACATGGTTTCTTGCATGCTCTCACTGTTCTCTTTATTTAAAATAAATGACTGAAGGTCAGAGAGGGTTTTCAGACTTGTATCTGAAATCCTGAATGCTTGCTGTGCCTCTGTGGCGATCACTGTGTTTACTGATTCAGTGTTCTGCCTCAGAGCTGAAAGAAACGGATCTTCCCCCTCCAGCGACGTAAAAGTGAAACACAACACTGTGTCTGCTTGGCAGTCTTGTACAAAGTGCTGTAGGTCATTTTCAGCCTTCAGAATTCTGATCTTAGCAGATCTGCACTGGATCAAAGCTCTAACTTGAGCGTTTCTGTTTTGGAGCCACTGATGCGTGCACCGTGAACTGAATGGCGATAGGTTGTTTCTTTCCAGAAGATCTCGCAAGTTCTCCTCTTCTTCTTCTGCTCCTGTCTCTCGTATGGTCTTGATACAGGAGGCCAGTCTTCTCTGAAAATTGAACTGGTACTGCTGCAGAAGTGAAGAAAACTCAGACAGAGCTTCTTTTAGGACCGGAAACATTGTAAATACATCATGACCACCGTCAATGGACATCAGATGTTGACAAAAGCTGATGTCCGTCTTCAGTTTTTCCAGAACTTTCTCTGCTTTACATAGTTGGTCTTCACTGATGTCTTTAACAACGCAAGCTGACGTTTGGTCCAGATTCTTCAGAGGGTAGAGCCAGACTTTAAGAGGAACTGCTCCTGCATTTTGAAGTGTGCTATCCACAGGACTTTGCGGAACATCTCCATCAATAAAGGCATCACAATCATATAATGAAGAGGTTGTCTTTTCTTTTTCAGTGAGCCTGGAGAGTAAATCTGTCTGACTGGAGGAAGCGATCATCTTCTTGACTACTTCTTTCAGATCTGTGTTTTCAGCACTTCTTTCCTTCTTGTTATCAAAGACAAAAAATGCCTGAGATCCGTACAGCACAGCTACAACCACGTGTGTGGCTGTGGTCGAGCCGGTCACTGAGAGCGGAAATCTGTGTAGCAGTTCGTGACTGAGCATGTCCAGTCTGGTGGAGGCTCTGTAATGCAGAGTGACTCGGTCCTGCAGCTGGGACTGAACAGGATGATTAATAAATGCAGAAGCTCCTGAGATCTCAACCAGCCCTGATACAACACTAGCCCTGAGAGAAACGCTCAGGTCCAAAGCTGTAAGTCTGTCCTGTAGAGTGTCTTTCTCTAAAATCTTCGTATCAGTCTGGGGTCGAGGGATCGACAGCTTCATGGCGGATATTAGACTCTTTTCCCACAGGATGATATCTGAAAATATACAATATTGCACATCATCAGTGCATTAATCTGACTTGGCATGCTGGACACCACAAGAGCAAAGGCAATGTTTAGTCAATCCCAGGTGACCCAATTTCCATGTACGTGCATTACATGGAGCCGAGATTTTAGCGACTGCATGAAGCAATAAAGCAACACTGACTGATTTTAACTGAGATTTTCTCACTTTTATACAAATAAGGTAAAGCGACAAATCCAAAGGATTAGTTTCGACTTTTCTTCAGTTCCCTAATCACAACTTCAGTTCCTACCAATAAGTTCTTATTTACAGACATGCACTTTCCCTGTCAAATACGACCTCTCAGTAAAAAGCAGCCTAGCAAGTAACATGTAAAATCAAAAGTAAATGCATTTTAAACTAAAGTAACATAAATCATACAGTGGGATGTACACTATACAGGCTGGCTACTATAGTTTTTTTTTCCTCGTTAGAACTTAACGGTCCGCTGTAGTTGTATTTAAGCTACAGTGAGAAGAAACGTGTTCCTACCGGAGCTAAAGGAATCACTGCGGCAGTCATACAGCATCCCGAGGTCCAACGGGCGCCCCAGTGCAGCGACCTCGACAAACTCAGAGGTAAAATCTGAAATTGGTGGTGTGAGGACAAACTGTTATTTGTGGTAGTGTGTATAGTGCACAGAAATAACACACTGTATTCTAACCCACCCGTGGAATCCTGAAGTCCTTTGCAGAAACGCTTTGTGAGGTGAGACAACTCCAACTCGGCTCTCTCAAGGTTCTTATACAGAAAAGAAAAGGAGAGAATTTATACATTTCAAGGTGCAGGAACTTTCCATTTTAAAAGCTGTGCTTGGAGTGATGTGCTTACCTTAACTTTTGCTGTCAACTCTTCATTGTGTTTGAGGAGATGCTTCATCTCCATCTTGTACTCTCTTAAGTAGAATGTTATTTGGTGCAGATCTGCTGTTATTTTTGCCTGACAAAAAAAAGAGAGCGAGAGAGACAGAGAGAAAATGTTTACACTAGATTTTACTTTTACCTCTGGCTTCTGCTAACAAAATGTATACACTGGTTTAGTGAACAACCCACCTGAGCAACATGACTTCCACCTTTGCACAGCAGAGTGTCATGATCTTTATGTCCCTCCATCACACAAACGAGACATATGAAGACCTGGTCGGTTTTGCAGAAGACCTCCAGAGCTCTGTGGTGCAGCCGGCAGATTCTCGTCTCCAGATCCCCCGTCACGTCTGAGAGTGTGTGTCTCTGCAGCGCTTCTACAGTGTAGTGCTGCCTCACGTGGGCTTCACAGTAAGCTACGCTGCAGGTCAGGCACCACTTCACCGCTCTCATCTTCCTCCCAGGGCAGATATCACAGGCCATAACTCCAGGTCCAGTGTAGCTTTGAGCAGGAAGAGCACGACTCAACTTTACAGACTTTTTTTTTTTTTTTTTTTTTAAGAACTCTAATAATACGCAGTGTAAACATTAGCCAGCATCTGACACGAAATGATATTCTAAACACATATTGTGTCAAACAAAAAAAAAAAAACAAAAACCTGTGACTATGGGTAGAATAGTTTTTTTCCTGTTTATTTAACCCACCACCTCTTCAACATCATCAGTATAAAAATCACAGTACATCTGAGATGTACTTCATACCTCATGTATGGAGAGAAGTTTCCTTTGTTGAATCTGATGGGTTCTCCCATAGACTGATCACTTCTAAAAGACAGGCAGGGGGACGGTATCTGTCCCGGTCTCCTCCTGAGGATAAATGTCAAGCTAGTTTGTAAAAAAATCCAGATGGAACTGTGGACGAGACTAGAAATCTAGAGGAAAGCTAGATGCTGCTGTTGTATGGTATATTTTGAATATTTTGAATGATTTTCCTCTGATGTGAGATAAGCACATGATTCAGCTGGAGATGCTGTTTGCAGCTTTGTGTTCATTTTGCAATGTGAAATGAAAGCCTCTCGTCACGTAACTGCTCAAATCATTCAGTAAGTAAACACACCTGCGTTTAATGTGTTCAGGCGTAGACAGGTCAGATGTGAAAGAAGAACACGTCGGAGCTGGTGATGCTGTTTCCATCTTTGTCCTGTCAAAGAAAAATGTTGTAGCTTTTATGATAAAATCTCTCCATGTTGTAACGTGTTGCAACCAGACACTTGTATATAACAGGGAGACAAAACTATGTACCGGCATTGGTTGTCCATAACTGATAACTGATAACTATTCGATGACATACAAGGATATGACATCCTGCACCTCTTCATCCTGAAATGGATAAAATGGTTTAAAAAGCATTAGCAGCAGGAAACTAGACGCTGCAGTGTTAAACCTGTCAAGTTACTGAGTAAGGAAACACACCTGCTTTTAAATGAACTGGCATTGTCCTCTGACTGGCCAGATGTGCATGTTGGAGCTGGAGAGCTGAAAGAAAGAAATCGCAATATACACACATTTGACTTTATAATACGAAAATGGACACAAAATATCATAGCCTGTACAATCCTAAATTTGATATGCATACAGTGCTTGAAAGTTTGAAAGTCCTAAAAGTAGCTAAAGAGAACCCAGTTAAACAAATGAGAGAAAAAGTATTATACTTTTCATTTATTTATCGAGGAAAATGATCCAATATTACATATCTGTGAGTGGCAAAAGTATGTGACCCTCTAGGATTAGCAGTCAGTTTGAAGGTGAAATTAAAGTCAGATGTTTTCAATCAATGGGATGACAATCCCATTGCTTTATTTAAAGGACAAAAATCTTTCAAAGTCTGATCTTCACAACACATCTGTTGTGCATCATGTGTATCATGGCACAGACAAAGGAGATTTCAGGCTGGAAAAGGTTACAAAACCAACCTTAAAGAGTTTGGACTTGGTTTGTTTTAGGTCACATTTATGCAGAAATATAAAAAATGTAAAGGGTTCACAAACTTTCGAGCACTACTGTATGTTAAAGCCGCATTTAAGTGTCCTTTTAGTAGCACCTTTTCGTTTCCATAGAAAAATTTAGGTTAGGAGTAAAATAAAAGTTTAAAACTTTACAATATTTTCTAGATTTTCCAGATCTGTTTTTATTTTTGAAATAATGCTACTGAAAATGTGCCTATTACAACAATTCTGGGGCAGTAAATGAGTAGGGAAAATTAAATATTTCTGTTACTGATGGTGGTGATTTAAGTGATTTTAAATTAAGGGGAGATAAGACAGTCATGGCAAGTCCTCTTTCGAGAAACAAAATGAGCGTACACAGAAAAAGTATCAAATTATAATGTATGCAGTTCACTGCAAAAAAAATTCACTGCATAAAAAGATTTAAATTTGAATCATGAGAATTTTGGAACAGGTTTTTTGTCAGGCTTGTGTCAGGCTTCAGACTAACATTCTAATGTATTACATTCACACACTTACATAATACGGGGTGAGAAAATCCGAGGGCTGACTGCTCTGTCCATTGACCAATCACTATTCACAGACGTACACCGAGACAGCACTCTGTGCATATCTGATCTGTAATGGATAAAACAGTATAAAACAACACACTACATTATGCACATGGTATAACTTCACATGCTACGTTTAGATGTATAAAATCGCAAATATCAATTCTGAGATCCAAAAAAATCAAAAAGGCTTACAGTGTAAAACCTTGTGCTCCGCTCAGCGCATTAAGTCGATCCACTGGCTGGCTGTTTCTCACAGAGCTGTATGACGGAGCTGGTGAAGGAAGTCCATCCTGAGAAAAACTAAAGTTCATACAGATCATGTTTTAATTCTCTCCTCAGTTATTAACATCACAATCAGACCAACTCAGTTCCTTAAAGCATTAGAAAATGCTCAAGAGCTTGTGTTTTAGATTACAGCTAGAGGAACAGAGTAAAAGTTTTATTCGAAAAAGAACTCTGCCTCACGTGGACAATACGATGCCTCTGTCATCTCCAGGAAATGTGAATAATGGGTCCATTAACTTGTCATGTCTGATGACTGGAGAGCTCCGTCTGCCGTGTGTTACAGGCATTTTGTATTTTCTTATTCTGAAAGCATCGGTGATATCAATGTTCATATTAGAAGTACAGTAAATAAATAACTCTTTATAAATTTATAATGAGGCAGGTTTCCTATTCTAACAGAGAAAAATATAGGTCACTATATTGGTACGTTCCCAGTAACCATTTAATAAAGCAGTATAGGCCTGGGCAATATGATTATATAATATCTCATATCGCCCACCCCTAGACCAGTATATGAACTTTTTCTCCCACAGTTATCTTACCTGTTTTTCACACTGTGCAGAAGTTAATCGTCCACACCATACCTACGGCTTGGGCCTGGATTAACAGCACACACAATATATACAGTATGACCTTAACAATAAATACAGTATGACCTTAACAATAAAAACTCAATCACATCAGACAGAAGACGACTTCAGTGTACTGTGAGGACATGAAATAAAGAAAATGTGTATTATTATTATTATGGTTTGATTAATAATAATAATAATAATAATGCAGATAAAATCCACAGTTCCAGGAAGGGCGTCTGGTTTAACTATGATTCAGTGAGTCATATGAGTGAGTCATACCAGTGAGTCATTAAGCACAATAAGCTTAGCTCAAAAATAAGAATCTAAACGATTTCATTATATGTATTTGTCTTTATTTACCAGCCACTTGATCATATTTCAATGAATAATTATATAAATAAATATATAAATAAATAAATCGCAGCTTCATATATGCGAGTCGGTTCCCAAGGTTTACTGCAGAAGTGACTCAAAAAGAAAGGACAGGTTTTAGTCAGCCTGTGTTTATATATATATATATATATAATATGTTGTTGCTGGTCTGTAACTTTCCCTGTTACAGTTTCGGTTATTGTACGTACCCCAGAAGATAATATCTCATAATTCAGTACTTTACAGCTAAAATAAAGAATACAAACCACCTTTGGTACTTACCCTGCCAAGGCGCGTAGTGTTTTCCTAGTGGGTTGCCAGGTCCCGTCTAAAAGAAGCCGGAATAAAATATAAATATAATGAATGAATCTACTAAACTAGTACAATATACTAATGCATGTACATGGAGAGGAATATACAGCACAAGTATTGCTTGTGCTGACCAAATGACTGAAAGCAATGAAACTGAGAAACCTAATACTCCTTATAATTAAAAAAAAAAAAAAATATATATATATATATATATATATATGCTCACAATTTTGAAAGAATGAAAGAGAAGTCCATACAACAGACCAGAATTATATTAGGGGCCAGGTTTGGATGAAGCCCCAGGGCCTGAGCTTGTAACTTGTCAATCAGTTGCATGACTGACAAGTAAGTAGGTTAATTATAGTGTGAGAAAGTGGGAACCCAAAGAACCATGCAGCATCTACAGAACTGACACTCATCTGCCTTCCATGCATAATGAGATTTTTGAATAATTTCAGGCAATCTGTAAAATTTCTCCAAATGTGAATATAGCCTTACCTCACATTGCCTGCTACCAGTGTGCCAGGAGAGCACTTCTTTTCTAAACTACCTTTAATTTAAAAAAAAAAAAAAAAAAAAAGGGTCATGGTTAGAGATATGGATCTCCAGACTTGCTCTGGATTCATATTTGTGTTTAATAGACCTGTTTTCACAGTTCTGTGTTACAAAGGCAGAAGCATAAGTAATAGCATTTCAAAACTTCTGGTGAAATTCAATTCAATTCAATTTTATTTGTATAGCTCTTTTAACAATGGACATTGTCACAAAGCAGCTTTACAGAAATAAATGGATTCCAGATATATGGTAAATATGTGAATTTATCCCACATTGTGAACAATGGCAGCAAATACAGCTCACAATCACTGCAGCATCACTTAAATGAACAAATAATTGGTGTTCTTGTGGCCTATATGTTTATAACACATCTATCTGTGTGACTGAAACGTATTATTTTGAATAACAGAGTACCCAGGGCCCTGTGAGGTCTTAATCCAGGTAGATCCTTTAGTTCACATTTGCAGTATTTGCAAAATGCTTTTCTTCATTCCATCATTTTTACTCATTCTATCTGTCCCTTTCGTCATGCTCAGTCTCTCATGTTTCACTCATTTATCTGGCTCTTTAGACTTTCAACTCAGCTTATCACTTAAAGATCTTTCCACCCACTTCCCCTCTCCTCCTTTTCTCAAAACCAGCTTCTTGTTCGGTTGCCAAGTTAATATAGGTCACCAGTATTCATATAGATTTTATACGTCGCCACACAAAAAACAAACGTGCCCAAGACCTTATAATTTTTTACAGGCGACCGCGATTTAAAACTATGCGTGGAGCTGGCAACCCGAACAGTTACTTTCACTTTCGATTCTTAGGCGCACGTCAGTCTAACCGTCAATGGCTGAATCCAAAATGGCTTCCTATCCCATACACAGGCGCCCTAACTAGTACAGGAAATGGTTTCTATATACGCAACATCTAGTGCCCTATTTAGACCATCAGTGTGTAATTGGGATACGATCAGTGTCGTGTGCAGTGTTTCTGTGTCGTGTGCAGTGTTTTTGTCTTTCAGAAAGTGCCGTCTGCAAAAGTTTATCATCCTACGTCTTCTTTGTGTTCAAATATATCAAATTTAACTCATACATTTAAAAAAATAGAAGTCTTTACTAATTCGTAGACGTTTATATGGATAATGAAATTCCCAGGTGGACTTTTTACTGATGTTTTCGCGAATTAAACGCCTTTTTTTTCCCCCCTGATCGAAGCTTTATAGTGTACCGACTCGAACCGAATCATTTTCTAAAAAGACTCGTTCATCCAGCTTTAAAAAGTGCGCGCGCTGATTAGATTCTGCCTACTTTCCTAATGTTAAGTGTGTTTGTATAACACACACATTCAAAATAACAGAGGCTGGTGAGGGAATGACTGGTTATAACTGTTATAACGTAAGTGATAACAGCAACTAACATGACTTATAGATGTTACACAACATTAAATATAACAATAACTGGATAAAAAAAAGCATGACTTGCCTTTAAGCAATAATGCACTTGGGAAACAGCTTTAGTGCATGAGGAATGAAATTTACTTACTGTTATAGGAAAATAATCAACTTCGGGGTGCTTCATACAGACCTATCACAGATACAAGTGACTCCATTTACATGCAATCGTAGACATGAAACTTAAACAAAAAAAAAGAAACACAAAAACCTAATATCAATCCTTATTTTAGCAGGCCACAAAAAACCTTTTGTAATATACGTACAAGGCATTTAAAACTAGACATATGCCATTTAGTCGCACGTTACTACTTGCAGAAATTAAGATTTATGACACTGAACAAATTGGATCAGGCTTTAAATGATGGCCTATGCACTGGGAAAGTTAAAGTAAAAACTCCTACTATAAAACAATTTAAAAGATACTTACATGTTTAAATTTAAGAGTAATCTGTAATATCCTGAAATAAAAGACCCATTATGTAGCCCTTTTCATGTTTATATAAATTGTATACCACATGTACACGCTCGTCAGTGAGCCTTGTTGCCCATGACCCTGTCACCTGTTCACCGGTTGTCCTTCCTCGGATCACTTTTGGTAGGTTCTAACCACTGCATACCGGGAACACCCTACAAGACCTGCTGTTTTGGAGACGCTCTCACCCAGTCGTCTAGCCATTACACTTTGGCCCTGGTCAAAGTCGCTCAGATCCTTATGCTTGCCCATTTTTCCTGCTTCCAACACATCAACTTCGAGAACTGACTGTTCACTTGCTGACATCTGCCACTGTAACGAGATAATCGATGTTACTCACTTCACCTGTCAGCGGTTTTAATGTTATGGCTGATCGGTGCATCTTATATACAGTATATTTTGTATAAACTTAATTTATGTATAAAAATTTAATTAGTATTATTAGATAAAATAGAATTGAGTTACAAAATTTGAATCAATGGGAAATCAATGTTTTTGCTTGATTGCAATGTTTTGTTTTTGCTAGTAAATATGTAAATGTAATGTAATAAAAGTCCATGTTATTACAGCTGATTTGACATCATGTACTTTTGGCGCAAGTACACGTGACCTGACCGCAGAGAAACACACCTGAAATTAGAGTATTCGTGTATTTCGTAGTGCTTCGAGTCATGTTTTGGCTACATCCACTTTCAAAAAATGATTTTGGTTCTATGGCTAGGCGCTCTTCGTTTATCTTCAGTAACCGCACAAGGTGGGAATATATCCTAGACTGGACACCAGTCCATCGCTGGGGCATCTTAACATATACAATTAAAATAATTTTTAAGTCAAGTCATTACTCAGATATTAGTTTTGATCAAAAGAAAAAAAATGGGGCATATTTTAGGAGCCTAGTTCATTATAAAAAAAAATTTCCTACTATTTTGGCCAGAGTGAACAGTGTAAAAGAAGACATACTATTAAACAGTGTATCATGATCAGAATTACCCACCTGGTATGAAAGCACAGTCACTATTCTTTTTTTCTCTCTCAAAGTATTAGAAAGTTCTTATTCTGAGGAATAGTTCACTTATGGTGCTAATGAAGACACTCACTGCAGTTACAGCTTTCCTCCACTAGAGGGTGACACATGACTGATTTATAAACTACACCACTTCAAGTAGTTTTTAACTTCAAATTGGATGTTTCTTGTTGCTAAATTATTAAAGCCTTAAGTTCATTTTAATGCTGCACACATATATTAACAGGCATGTCACAAGAGCACTGCTTATTGCACATTTTAATATAAAACAATATTTAAAATCATATAGATGGAATGTACAGAAAGAAAACATTTAGGCTACACACACGCATAAAACATATAATACACTTTCCATAGTGTGTTGAATTCAAAAAATAACCCACTGTTGGTCAGAACATTTAACTGTACAAAATCTCTCATTAGGCATGTCCTAATAATCAGCTTTACAACAGACTGCGATGTTCAATACAACATTATTATTATTATATTATCAGTGAAGGCAGTCTAGATAGGCGACAGCATTTACGCTCCTTAGATAACGTCTTTCATATGTAAAAGACTACATAAATATGCTTGTATTTATGAATTTAGAATTGTTGAAATGTTTTCCTCAATGAAAAAATCCTATAATTTTGTTAAAAACACAAAAGCTGTGCAAAATTTGGAGGAAAAAAAATGGAGGCTAGAACTGTTGCTCTGGATTGGGGTTCATGCTTCAAAAGTTTGAGGTAATGTTCAAATCGTTTTTGTCCTATTTTCTTACGTCAAAATTTTCTGACAGCTCAGAGTTTACAAGTTGTGACGCAACATGCAATTTCAGTTAGCGGTTGATGCTACATGTAAATACCATGTACTTTTAATTGAACGGAGCTTTTTCTTAATAATTGACCAACATATCTGAGGTAAATGTTGATATTCCCGATGGGATTGTATAATTTTCGCTGACACTGTGCCTTTACGTTGTCCGTATAAACAACTTAGCAGCTTTACGCTAGCTAAATCAGTATTTATCGTGTTTCCTACATGCCTAGCAACAAGAACTGTTGCTCTCACACCTTTAACCACTTAAGCAGTGTGTTTCTCTTCCTGCACTACATTTGAAAGAAACATGTCCCCATCTCATAGCTAACAGCTTAGTTAATGATGTGATTAACAATATCGCAATATCTTAAACCATAATTTCGGTTAGGCAGCTTGAATGGTGGCACACAACCTAACTGTGATGAAATGTAAATGGGTAGTGGAGCTCATAGCCTCAGTACAATCACTTTTAGATGTAAATGAAATGTTAACAGGATCTGCGGCACAGTTCATTCAATTTACATCAGTAAAGCTGCTCCCGGTTTTCACTGAGGGGAAATGGAACTGATATTAGGTTTTAATATTCCTAAATTAATAGTATAAATTATTAACACTCCTGTCATCCTGAATGTAGTACTAATCAGCACGTGCATGTTCAGGATGAAACAAGAAATATTGGATTAGAAATTAATACATTCGAAACCCATTGGATTGCTTAAAGAGGATGAAGTTCAGGGACAGGGACAGGAAGTGAAGCTAGAAGACATGATGCTGCCATGATATTATAGTCCTAATGTGTATTTCATCTCTGGATATATTCAAGTAGAATGAGCAGCACTGCTCAATAAGAAAAGTACATTTATTACACAATACTATACAGCAACATATATACACTTACTTCTTCTGTATAATATACTGTATAACCCACGTACGCCGATCTATATAGGTCGTAATTATTAACACAACTGTGTTATGTTTGCATTCATCCCACGATCATGGAAAATACTTGGTTCTGATTGGCTGGCAGGTGTCTGTTGTGTTCTTATATAGGGACGCCTCTATAGTGCATAGTAGTGTGTGTTGGAGTGTAACCACAGCAGCGATAAACAGGTTACAGTTAAGACTAGTCCTATATTTACACCATGGCATAGTGGTGCAGGGGTAGCGCTGCCATCTCTCAGCTCCAGGATCCTTGGTTTATAGGGATATAGGAATGTAGCATATGCCAGTTTTCCCAGGATAGGGAATGTAGTATAATATATCTCAGTGTTCCCAGGATAGGGAATGTAGTATATCCCAGTGTTCCTAGGACAGGGAATATATCCCAGGATACTGAATATACAGGGTGTCCCAGAAGTCTCCAATACATAGGGAGAAATTAACACTTTTTAGCAAAATGTCTTCCGAAATTTTTCATACTTAGTTCATATTATATATTTTATTTTAGATAGCCTATAAGAACTTTGACAAAAGAAGAACGTATTGAAATCATTCTCATGGCTGGACTGGGAAGCTGCTGCAAGCTTGCAATGGACTTTAACAGGAAACATAGCAAGCACATCACATATGACACTGTCACCAAACTTATTAACAAATTCATAAAAACTGGAGGTGTGTTGCGGACAAACCGAGAAGTGGACGTCCACGAACACTGACACAGACACAACCAACATGGTGCTGGCATATGAATGGAGACTTTTGGGATACCCTGTAAATCCCAGTATTCCCAGGATAGGGAACGTAGTACATCCTAGTTTTCATGAGATAGAGAATATGGTATATTTAAATTTTCCCGAGACCGGGAATACAGTATAATCCCAGTGTTCCCAAAACAGGGACTCTAACCCAGTTTCCTGGGATAGTAAATAATAGTATAGCCTAGTGTTCCCAGGCAAGGGAATATATCTCACTGTTCCCAGGGCAGAGAATATATTATATCCCAGTATTCCCAGAACACAATATGTAACCAGTGTTCCCAGGTTAGGAAACATACTTTTTCCCAGTGATCTCAGGATATGGTATATAGTACATCCCAGTGTTCCTAGGATAATTTCCAGATCCACTGTGAGCCTGACCAGGATAAAACGCTAACGGAAACACAAATGACTGAAGTAAACTTGTACGTTTATGTACAGCTATAGCTTGTAGTGTGGTAACAACCCCTGAAGTAACCGTAGCAACAATCAGAGATAGTGGCATACTGATATATTGATACTGGAGTGAAGCAGACTATAAAATTAGCTAAGGTTTGGGAATGAGGTTATTTTCATATCATCCAGTTATGAGAAAGTGATACATGTATAAAGACCAGTGAAGCGTCCCAATATCGGAAAATAACAAACACCTGCCTCAAACATACACACACAAACACACACCTTGAAAGAATGAAATAACGAAATGGGATTTCAATCTGCCAATCAAGCCACTAAATCTGCTCCCTGTGGCACGTCCACCTCAACATGAGACACAGGGAAACCACACAACACCCACACACACACACACACCCACACACACACCAAAAAACAAAAACTAGCTTGCTTTCTGACATCAGGCACACTAATATGTCTGCATGCAGACTCGCACACCTCCAGACTGTAAATGTGGAAAAGATAAATACATAAACAGAACCACAGAAGAACAGAAAATAACATCTAGGCCACTGGTGATTTATCACACTGTGTGTAAACATAACACTGTAAACGTGTACAACTAATGCCTGAGCTCCATCATTTAAATTCATCACATAGAGCCACGGCCTCAGGCAAACAGATCACGCCTCTCACACAACAAGCGTCTAGATTTTATCTCATCATCATCAGGTGAAATAATTGTTCGAATTCAAAAGGAAACAAAACTGCATAATTACCCACAGGACATGACAACACCGGGACGCAGCAGGACGACCTTTACGAAAGCGATGATTTATTTCTTTTCTTGCTCCCAGATGCCGTGCTTCACATTTGCATTGCACTTTTCTAGTTAGCGTTACGCACGAGAGCAGACTGGGTGAAGGCTGTTTACCTCTGCTTCATTACTTTGTAACATTTCATCGTAGTGTGTGCTATAAGTCCCTGAATAAGCTTGAATTTACAGGCTTTTAATCTCAACACCAGGTAATCTACTAAAAAAAAAAAAAAAAGAAAAGAAAAAAAAGAAAAAAGATTAATTCAGTTTAAAAAAAAAAAAAAAAAGTTATATCATTATAACTTATAAGTTGTACTAATACACCTTTTTAAAAAAAAAAAAAAAAAATTTCGGAGGAAGCACGCTGGCCTTCACCTTCATCAGACAGAGCTGGCTGGTGAGTGGGAATAAGCAAAAAACTAAATTTGGAGGAAAAAAAGGAAAATTTCTTTTTAAAACGTACTGCTGTAGCAACAGGTCAAATACCGTAAATGCTCCAACTAAACCGTAAATAAAGTCCCGCCTCCTGACTAAGTGTACTGCTGCCTTTTTATGGAATGATGCAATTTGGGTAGTGTTTTGTTATGACTACATTCTGAACCTTACCAACTTCTCCATTTTGGATCGATGACACTGGGGGGAAAGGGAAGAGGGAGAGGAAAAAAAAAAAAGGTTGACACTTTAGGGGTCAAACCATCAAACCATCAAACCATCAAATTTTCATCCTGAATCCACTGAAACAAATAAACTATCACTAAATATCTACTACATTAGCGTAAGCTAGCTACAGCTACCCAGCGAAAGCAGTGAAATAATACAGCTTGTCCGAAATGCTTGCATTCGCCCTCACGTTTTCGTTAGAATCTCTGAATAGAGAATCTGTTTCTGCAGGTTTTTTCTCTCAGCATTCAGCGAGCGTGTAATCATGAGTGATTATACCGTATTGTATCTGATGGATGCGTAATCATCATTTTCTGATGCTGCTCTCATGCCGATCAAATTCAAAAGGAACGTGTGAGTCTGATATGAGACTGTGCTTCTACACTTCTTCCGTTTGGAGCTCGTATCAGAGAGCGGCCCCATTTTTGTCCTCATTTTGAGCCTTTCATCTCGTAATTATCAGCCCTTCTTCTGCTAATGAATTACCTTCTGTCTCTCTCTCTACCTGTCTCACTGTCTGTCTGTCTCACTGTCTGTCTGTCTGCCTTCATGCTCTACTCGTTATTCCTCCATCTCTTCATCCATGCAAGGCTAGACTGTCAGGTTACAATCTATAGTCCCTGCTGGGGAATTTAAAAGATAACAGCCAATCAGAACAGCACACAGGTTTGATTGACAGCTGATCCACACATATGACCATGTTTCAATAGCTAGCACTGTTTATTAACGTAGTTAATGCAGTAATGGCACTGGTCATAGGTGTGTTAGCTTAGCATCACCTCTTTTTAATATTCACAGCCCATCATGCCTTGCAGCGGCTGCCCTGGTGTTCTGAACTCGGCGCTTTCTAGAGACTTCCGTGCACTCTGACTGACAGCCCGCCTGAGACACGCTGACAGACTGAAGCCAACGAACAAGAGGGAAAACATCTGAAAAATCACAATGTCAAACACACACACACACACAATTTGTATGTTTCTACTTATCTCATTGCAAAGTATAAACAAGGCCACATGACTCAAAATAAATAATTAGAAAAGAAAAAAAAGAAGAGAGGAGAGGAAATGACAGAATATAAGAAAAAATAAAGGGAGGAGAGGAGGAGGATTACAATAGGAATCTGCTACAGGCAGGCATCCATCCATCCATCCATCCATCCATCCATCCATCCCTTTCAACCAAACATTTCTCACACTCCTTATTTATTCGCATCCATCCATCTTAAAACTATTCCTCCCATTCCTTGTTTTTTTTCCTAACCCATCCATCCATCTATCTAGCCATTCATCCCATGGTTCTCCCAACCATTTCTACCATTACTTGTTTTTTTTCCTCATCCATCCATCCATCCATCCATCCATCCATCTATCCTTTCCTTTAGTTCATCCATCCTTCTATCACTCATCCATCCCATTGTTCAGCCTACCATTCTTCCCATTCCTTGTTTTCTCACACAATGAGAAAAAGGTGGTGAAAGAAAAAAAGGATCCCAAGACATGAGGAGATCATCAGTGGCTGAATGAAACAAATGCATTCTGAACATCCTGATTAATGTGTGTGTGTGTGTGTGTGTGTTTCCTGCCCACATCTCTGAGATGTTCTTACGATGAGTCTTTAGCATTCCTCCTGATCCAGATTAAAGTGTGTGTGTGTGTGTGTGTGTGTTCAGGTCATTCCGTTGCCTCCATGTCCAATGAGAAAGCTAAGAGGTTACTGTACAAGAATCACCACGGTAACAGTCCTCAGGAGGCGGAGCATCACAGCTTGACGGCGACCACACTGGCTCCGGCTCGGCCCAAGCACAACGGCGCCACCTACAGCGCGCGCACACACACACACACACACACACACACACACACACACACACACACACACACACACGGTTCAGTTGTTTTTTTTATATTTTATTGCAATTAATTGTATTTATTTTTCTAGTAACCTCTGTAACAAGCTAATTAGCGTTACAGTAAACAGGCTAAAACACAAACTAGCGTTACAGTAAACAGGCTAAAACACAAACTAGCGTTACAGTAAACAAGCTAAAACACAAACTAGCGTTACAGTAAACAGGCTAAAACACAAACTAGCGTTACAGTAAACAGGCTAAAACACAAACTAGCGTTACAGTAAACAGGCTAAAACACAAACTAGCGTTACAGTAAACAGGCTAAAACACAAACAGACACAAATTGTTCAGTATTTCACGCAATAAGAAAACCAGTGAGGCTGAATCTTCACTCTTTATTATCAAGCCTCAAGGTGGAAGCGTACAACAGATATGAAGTGTGTGTGTGTGTGTGTGCGTGCGTGTGCGCGTGTGTGTAGTGCCATAATGGCTTTTTTTTTCCTTCACTTTTTTTTTTTTGTCAGTCCACAGTTTGCATTTTCACTCTGCAGCCATGGCGCCGATGCAGTTACAGAAAGGTGACACTATTAATGTCGAGCCAATTCATCACACACACACACACACACACACACACACACACACACACACACACACACACACACAGAGTCTTCCGTGTCAGATCAGAGCTGACAATGAAATGCTCACAGCACCTGACAGGCTAACATCTCTCTCACACACACACACACACACACACACACAGATCTACTACACTTGTGTATACATGATGTTCAGTGATACTGAAACTAAACACCTCCAGTCTAACATGAACTACTCAGCGTTAAACATTTTATAAATAAATCCAGGTAATTTTTAATCTTAATCTTAATCATCTTAATCTTAATCATCTTAATCTTAATCATCTTAATCTTATTCATCTTAATCTTATTCATCTTAATCTTAATCATCTTAATCATCTTTTCCTCACATGATATTTCTTGTTATTACTTTCTAACACAAACGTGAATGAGACATGCTGCGGCAAAAACATATTTCTATTCTTTACATTTTTTTCAAATTCAAGTCTGTTTCTATGGTAACAACTTGAAATATCAGGCGGTTCATCGAGTGTTATGTTTATAATTAAGAGAGGCATTTTTTATGGACTGAAAGCATAACATTTTAGCTTTAAGTCAGAAAGACAATTTAATAGCATTTCTAAATCTAAAATCAGACACAGATACAATTTAAAAAAAGAGACAGACCTGAGTCCACTCGTTGGTCTGGGGGTCGTAAGCCTCCACCGTGTTCAGGTACACCTGGCCGTCGTAGCCTCCCACAGCGTACAGGCGGTCCCCGAGTAGACACACCCCCACGGCGTCCCTGCTGACGCTCATCGGGGCCACGGCCGTCCACGTGTCCGTCTTCGGGTCGTACCTGCGAAAGGGGCGGAGCTTCAGTCACACCACATAAATGCTTCATGTTGTGAGAATATTCAGCGACGCTTTCCATACAGCTATATTATGGAATTAAATCTGTATTGAACGTATTGAAGTATTGAACGTAACTTTTCGAGAAACGAACAAAAATATACAATGAGAAAGAAGAAAAAAACTCTAATGAAAACAGTGAACTCAGGGGAAAAACTTGAACATGGTCGTCAGATAAACAGCACTCTCTCTGTTAACAGTTTTCTAAACTTCCTTTTAGCTAATCATGTTTATCTTTAAGGTTTATCTATCTATCTGCCAGAGTTTTCATTTACGCTTTCCAATATTTCATTTACGCTCCATAAGTTTACATTCGCCATTCTGGCGCAAACCTCTCAGGTGGGCGGGGCTTAACAGCAATTTACTCTCATTGGTTAGTGAAATTTGGATTGACAGCTCCCTGTCGCAAATTTTGGAGAGTGGTTCTCTGTACAGTTACACTGTTTGTACTTTGTAGTGGAAATTACTTCCTTCCTTCCTTCCTTCCTTATTTATTTAGTCCGTATATTAGCTCGTAATTAATATTTGAGGATTCGGGAGTTTCACACGACTATTTTTTAAGAGATGAGCACTCAGGAGCGTCTCTACTTCCAGGTAAGGGAGCTGTCAATCCAAATCTCATTAACCAATGAGAGTAGATTGCTGTTAAGCCCGCCCACCTCAGAAGCTTGTGCCAGAATGGCGAATGTAAACTTGCGGAGCGTAAATGAAAACTCTGGAAGCGCATTCGCAAACCATGATGAGCGAAAAGGAAACTTAGACTGTGCCACTGAGTTCACTGTTTTCAGTTGGAGAGTGTTTTTCATCTCTCATATTGTATATTTTTGTTCGTTTTTTGAAAAGCTACGTTCAATACTTCTGGCACAAATTTAATTCCATATTATATGGGCATCACAGACAAGGCACTGATCCGAGATCAGAACAAAAAACCTCAAAAAACTATAGTTTTTTCAGTTCAGAGATTTCTAAACATGAGCAGCCTTTTAAGGAAAGAGTGGCTTTAGTCCAGTTGGGGGCGGAGCTAATTTCCAAGCTGGAAAACTGTCAAAAGACATCTGAAAAGAAGGAAACTAGTCGGATTCGCTGCAGTGACTGAAATTTCAGATCACAGTTTTTCCACGGTATCATTAAAAGCCTGGAAACACTGAGAAACGTTACACACTGCACCTCTAACTTTCTGCATGCCAAACAGGACCAGCATGCATAATTTATCATGAATTATGAAATAAATAAATAAATAAATAAAAAACAACAATAACTCTGACATTAAAAGATATTCTTTTGCTCTACATGCTGTTGGATTTAGTTTAATATTTCATTAAATGTAATATTTACAGAGAATAATACGATTATATCTGAATGTTGACTCGTGTAGAACAGTGATGCAAAATACATGAAGGTATAATGATATCACATTAATAATAACACTGCACACAGACACACAATGTCCCAATTTCCTGCTCCATACACACACACACACACACACACACACTCAGAGACACAGAGAGAGAGAGGGACAGACACAGAGACACACACACACAGAGACACAGTGAAAGAGAGAGACACACAGAGAGACAGACAGACAGACACACACACACACACACACACACACACACACACACACACACTCAGAGACACAGAGAGAGAGAGGGACAGACACAGAGACACACACACAGAGACACACACACAGAGACACACACACAGAGACACAGTGAAAGAGAGAGACACACAGAGAGACAGACAGACACACACACACACACACAGAGACACACACACACACACACTCAGAGACACACAGAGAGAGAGGGACAGACACAGAGACACACACACAGAGACACACACACAGAGACACACTCAGAGACACACTCAGAGACACACTCAGAGACACACTCAGAGACACAGAGAGAGAGAGGGACAGACACAGAGACACACACACAGAAACACACACACAGAGACACACACACAGGATAGGAGAGAAACAGACAGTACACTTAAGAGAAAGACAGACAGGTCACTTTAACATGAGTCACATTGACAGCCTGAGTCATGCACCACACACACACACACACACACACACACACACACACACCATATTTCAACATCATTTCCAATATAGCTCATGCACTTTATATAGCAAAAACAGAACAATACGTCAGAAAATACAGCGTAAAATATTACAAATGTTCGTAGGACTGTATGTTACATTAAATGCAGAAAAGTGTGAAATAAAACACAAACACTTCTGTTAGTATGTAACGCACACATGCAGGTGATTTTAACACACTGTAAGTAATAAGAACGCTGCCACCCATGTGACCTTCGACCCCTCACCTCTCAACGCAGTCAGAGAGCCGGGAGGCGAGGCTGGACGCGGGGGCGTCATGGCCGCCGATGGCATACAGGAAGCCATTCCAGGTTGCCACGCCGACGCCGCCTCTGCGCTTGGCCATGGGAGCGCACGCACTCCATTTATTAGTGTGAGGATCAAAACACTCGACTGACTTCAGACACGAGCTGCCATCTCTCCCTCCTACTGCATACAGCCTACAGAGAGAGAGAGAGAGAGAGAGAGAGACAGGGGAGAGAGAGAGAGAGAGAGAGAGACAGGGGAGAAAGAGAGACAGGAGAGAGAGAGAGAGAGAGAGAGACAGACAGGGGAGAGAGAGAGAGAGGCAGGGGAGAAAGAGAGACAGGAGAGAGAGAGAGACGGGAGAGAGGGAGAGAGAGAGAGACAGGGGAGAGAGGGAGAGAGAGAGAGTGTGAGGGAGAGAGTGAAGGAGGGAGAGACAGACAGGGAGGGAGGGAGATAGAGAGAGATGGAGAGAGGGAGAGGGGAGAGGGAGAAGGAGAAGGAGAGGGAAAGAGGGAGAGGGAGATAGAGACAGAAAGGAAGACAGAAAGAGAGACGGACAGAGAGGGGAGAGAGAGCAAAGGGGCGAGAGAGAGATGGAGAGAGAGCAAAGGAGTGAAAAGTGGAGCAAACAGGAGAATGAAACAGAGAAACAGTGAGAGGGAGAGAGTGAGGGAAGGAATAAGAGAAAGAAGAGAAAGAAACAGTAATGATAAGGAGGAGAAGGAGAGAAGAGGGTCAGAAAAAGAGAAGAAAATGAGGGATGGATGTTGAGAGGGAAGGAAAGCAAAAAAAGGAGAGAGCATGAGAGGATGGGGGAAGAATAGAAAGCGGGAAGAGAGAAAGTGATAAGGTGGAGCAGAAATAAAGAAACAGAATAAGGGATGGAGGTTAAGAGAAAAAGAGAGAGTGAAGAAGAGAAAGTGAGGGACAAAACAGGGAGGAATAAAAGAGCAAAAGAGATCAAGAGAGAAAATAAGAGACAGTAAGAGAGAAGAAGATGGAAAAGAGAGGGAGGAAGGAGTAAGCAGAAGGTGAAGAAGAAAGAAACGTGTTTCGGGGGAAAGAATGTTTAAACAGGGGGACAGAGGGAGGAAGAAAAATCCAAAGACAGGAGACAGAAAAGAAGAGAAAGTAAAAGAGGGAGGAAGAAAGAAGGAAAAGTGAAAAACAGGGGACGTGGAAAACAAAGAAAAAAAAAAAGAGACATAAAGACATCAAGCTAAAGAAATATAGAAAAGTTATCATGTGTTCTGTGTGACATTTCATTGCGTATGCGTGCGCGTGTGTGAGAGGGTGTGTGTGTGTGTGTGTGTGTGTGTGTGAGTTTGTGAGTGTGTGTGTAGTGAGCACACACTTGCTGTTAAGCACGGCGACGCCCACTGTGCTCCGGGGCGTGGCCATGGAGGCGACGAAGCTCCACTGCCTGGCCTGAGGATCCCAGCGCTCCACTGTGCTCAGATAACTCCAACCATCATGACCTCCTACTGCATACATGGGGCCCTCCAACACTGCTACACCTACACACACACACACACACACACACACACACACACACACACACACAACTGAGCATGCATACAAGCACATATTAAAACATACTGTATATTAATAATACATATTAACGCACACAAAATCCTCTGTACCTCCACACCCCCACACACACCTCCACATGAATCTGCATCCTCATGCCCCCACCCTCCTGAAACACAAACCCACCCAGAGTGAAAGGTCAGAGTTCGGCGGAAACGGTGGCTCACCCAGACCGTGGCGGTGCGTGGCCATGGGAGGCATGACGCTCCATGAGTTGCTGCGTGGGTTGTAGCACTCCACCGTGTTGAGGGTCTTGAGGCCGTCACGGCCGCCCACCACGTAGAGGCGCTGGTCGATGACGGCCACGCCGAACTGCAGTCTCCGCCCACTCAGCACGCCCACCTGCCGCCACGTGTCCCGCCGCACGCAGTACTGCTCCATACTCGTCGCTCCTGGAGAAAAAAAAATCGCAGTGCAGTGTTAACGAAGTTTTAGTGTTAATGGAGTTCAGCGTTATATCATATCAGAAGCCTAGCTAGCGTTAAAAGTCTCTAAAATGTGTCATTATTAGCACGGTGTGGTTTAAAGTTTGAAGCTGAAGTTGTAGCGCATAAAAATGCGCGAACTGACCCCTTTGTGCTTGTTAACATTTTCAGACTGAGGTGTCTAGAGACAGTGTTGACATTTCACTTTAGCACAGTGTGAACACTTGCGGATATTATTCAGCACATGTTTATAAACTACAACCTAATACAGTTTACCCTTGGTGGCGTCCATGCCCCCGACGGCGAACAGCGTCCCCACGGTGGCCTTTCGCGGCCGCGTCCTCGGGCTCTGCAGCAGCGGCCGGCGCTCGGGCAGCAGGTGGTACTTCATCGCCTCCATGACCAAGCGCTGGCACTCCACGCTGTCCCTCAGCAGCGGGTTGGCCTCCATGTCTGCTAAAAACTATAAAAAATAAAAAACAAAAACAAAAAAAACAAGCATTACCCATAAACCCTGAGCAGTGGGTTGGTCAAATTTGGCCGAGCCGTCTACGATAAGTCCTCATTTCACACTCTCCAATGAAAACAAGAACTACCAGCTAACACAGTAATACATCATCACTCTCTCTCTCTCTCTCTCTCTCTCTCTCTCTCTCTCTCTCCTCTCGCCCCCTCGCTCACGCTCCAGCAGACGGGAGGGTTTTTAATGAGAGAGAAGCTGCAGCTCCGTGTCCTAATCTCACAGTAATGAAGTCTAATCCCCACCCACAGCGACAGACCGTGAACACACACACACACACACACACAAACTCTGACTTCTTGGCCAATAAATTCATCAAAGCCTGCCAGGTTACTAATACTATTTGGGAGAAAACATGATTGTAATGATTTTAGCCACGTTCTAGGACAATAAATGACTGCCTGTTTTGGGGACGTGTGCGTTCTTGAACAATAAGACACATTTTAGAGGTTGTGATGTGGCTCATCACAAAATAGAGTTACTGTTATCATCCTGAAGTTGATTATTTTCCTATAACAGCAATCTGCCAATGATTTCTTTTTTTTATTAACATTTATCAGCTTTTTTAGCTCTGCAGTATACAGTTTGATTCTACAGCACATTTCTGAGAACTACACGAGTAAAGCATAAAGTTAATGATTTCAAATGTTCATATTTTGAGTCGTCCCTCATTTAAATTCAGCGACTCCAAACTGCAGTGTTTATTAAATCCATCAGATACACCAGCACTACACATCTCATAAACCTAGCTTACACCACACTGTCTGCCTCGGCTATCCCTCCATCCATCTTTGCTTTCATTCCCATCTGTCCCTTCATCCATCACGGCCGCCTGCTCTTACTTTCCTCCCCTTTCCTTTTTTTTTTTGGCTGAAACACAAATGCAAACATTTTTTGCCGTAAAGCCGCACCGGGGCAGCTGTGCCGATCTGTCAAAGGGATCTATCTAATATCATATTTCATCAGTGAGGCGGCAGACCAGGCCAGGGGCTGAGAGGGAAAAAAAATTCCACGAAGAGGATGAAAGAAGCCGTAATTTCCATTTAGATTGAACGGAACAGGCGCGGCTGAATCGATGTCTCGCTCAAAATGTATTTGAATATTATCTCTGCTTCTTTCCTTCAAAATTGCAATCTGTAGTCAAAATTGGACAGAATTTACTGAAAAGAAGACAGATGAAAGACAGAGACGAGAGTTTGAGAGAGATTAAACATGCGCTCTGACGGAAAAGAGAAGCTAATTAGAGATATGGAAGTGGCAGTGGTGTGGAGAAAACAGACAACGCTCCTACCTCTTCTGCTGCCTTTTTTACGCAAGACTGTATCACGCAGCAGTGATCTGCTGATGAACTGCTCAACAGGTCGAGAAGTTTATCAATTATTAAAGGAGCTCTTAAGGAAACAAAAAGTGTTTTTTTTAAAATCTGTGCTCATCTGCACAAACCCGAGTTATATTTTGAGCTAACGGCAAGAATGTGTCAAATGCAGTTTAAACAATTATATTTCAGCAAAGTGTAAAACCTTGAAAAAGCTTAGCCAGAACCAGACAGACAAAAATAAGTCAGCAAGAAAAAGTTTTTCCTCATTTATTTTAATAGGCACATTCCCCCAAGGCCTCGGTGTAGCGTGTGTGTGTGTGTGTGTGTGTGTATGAGGCTGGTAGATGAATCCACAGAGGAGAAGTTGATGCTTGAGGCGGTTTGTGTGGGCGTGTTGGTGTGTGTGTATAAATAAAAAGAGCGTGAAGAGGAACATCCTGTCTAAATAACCCAGACCCTCTCCTGATACTGCCATCACACAGACTCCAGTGTGCTCGTGCATGTTTATACTAGTTAGAAATTAAATGGCAAAATGAGACCAATTTACAATGCATGAGTATGACTGAACTGGGGGAGGGGCTAACTGGTGGACAGACCAACACCAGTCTGATTGACACACGTCCATGTTCAAGTGGTTGGTGATTGGTGGATTAGTCTGACCTTTAAGAATGATGAATGGATGAATAGGACTGTGACAGGCAGGTTTGTCTATGTGCGTGAGCGATGGATGGATGGACTAACAGACACGCAGGTCTATGTAACGGACGAATAGATGAATGAATAGACAGATGCATGGATGGGGCTGTGACACGCATGCTGGTCTGAATGATGGACGGATGGATGGATGGATGGATAGATGGGACTGTGACAGGCAGGCTGGTCTATGTGAGGGATGGATGGTCGGATGGATGGAACTGCTTGAGGCAGGCTGGTTTTTGAAATGGATGGACAGATGGAACTGTTTGACAGGTAGGCAAGTTTAAGTAAAAGGCAGATGAATGGATGGATGGATGGATGAATGGAACTATTTGGTCTATGTGAGGGATGGATGGATGGATGGATGGAATTATTTGGTCTATGTGAGGGATGGATGGATGGATGGAATTATTTGGTCTATGTGAGGGATGGATGGATGGATGGAATTATTTGGTCTATGTGAGGAATGGATGGATAGATGGATGGATGGAACTGTTTGATTAGCAGGCTGGTTTTTGCGATAGATGGAAGGATGGATAGAGTGGTTGACATGCAGGCTAGTCTATGTGAATGTTTGGTAGACGGATGGATGAACAGATGGATGGTTGAAGACATTAATGTCCATGCCAGGACTAACAGGCAGGCTGACCTGGGGTTTGAGCAGAGGCAGGCGGACGTGTTGAAGCAGTGTGGGGAGCTGTGATTGGCGGTTAGCAGAATCGTAGCGCACCCAGCTGAGCAGAGCCGACACCACTGTCTCCTCATCCGGAACATTCATATCATCTGACACCAAGAGCTTCTCCACCTCGCCTGCTGGGAGCAGCAGAAACTCCTGATTTTTCATCACACCCAGGAAGTGTTCCTGAAGAGAAAGAGATTGCCTGAGGTCAGATTTTATAAAGCGATACATGATAAACAGGTCAGCATGTTTTCTCTTATAATACGAATCACCTGGGAGCTCTTTTTCTTTCCTTGGGGACATTAATCTTCCCTCATTCACTGAGTCTGAGGTTATAAAAAGTTGCTGAAAGAAGCGATGACGGGGGGCCAAGCACACAGGGTGCATGGTGGAGTTTAGAACAACAGGTCTATAGATGATGAGGAACATATTTGCATGACAAAACATAAAATACTATCACATAACTCTGTCATCTCTTCTAATCTGAATCATCCAGCGAGCAAAAGCAAACCAGTAAGCAAAAGTAATTGTACTGAGCACAGCCTCCGGTGCTAGCTCTATAACTGGCTGGGTTTGTACATCTGAGTCAAGTAGTACAGACTCTCACCACTTGCATTGCTGTGTTTAACTCTGGTTGGGAGCTTTGGACAGATGGCTGTCAGTCAAGTGTGTTCATTTGCATATGAGGCCACACCCACCCAAATAGTTCTCATGGATCTGACCAGCAACTTCAGCTGATAACGGAGCAGCAGTAGTTTATCAATGTATATGTATTTTTATCCGAATTCGCTGGATGTCTAATATAAAACATATAACTTTGATATCATACAAATTAAGTCATATTTTATATTATATTCTTGAATTTCTTCATATATTAGGCTGAATGATTGCAAAGAGAGACCGAGAAAGAGAAATGAAATGACTCAGAGAGAAAAAAGAGAGCAAGTTTGAACGAAGGACTAGGAAGGAGTCAATGATGCAGTGGAAATGGAACAACAGAAAGAAATTGAGGCAGGGTTTCCAGGCGGTCTCCATGACAACCCCCAGTTGGTAACCATAGATGAGCTATTATGGGATGGAATTTTTGTGAACGAGCGCTCCTCGGGGATGGGATGTCATGAGACGAGAGAACCTAGAGTTTCTCCAGGGGAACACTGGTGTGACCAATTAAACACACACACTCTTTCCTTTGCACACAAACCAGAAACATTGGGGTGGGGGGGCAGGGGGCGGTGAAGGGTTTGGGTATAATTAACCACGGAGGAGGATAAATCCTTCAGGAAGTGGATTGGGGGCCATGAAAAAAAAAAACAAAGAAAGGAAAAGACAGAAAAAAGGAGTGAGAAACTGAGACGGCAAGTGGTAATAGGCCCACACACACACACACACACACACACACACACACTCCCTACACGCCAGTAAAGTATATTGCAGAATAATAGTTTCCTACAGACTACAGTGTCATAAGAAAATGCGTTTGAGGTAAAAAAAATAAAAAATAAAAAAAAAAATAAGAAAAATGATCGATAATAAAAATAAACCCTCTTTTCAGTTAAACTCATTGCAATTACGACTTGGGGTTGGGGTGTGTGTGTGTGTGTGTGTGTGTGTGTGTGTGTGTGTGTGTGTGTGTGTGTGCGTGCGCGTAGGTGAGGTTCATACATGCAGCTCAAATCCGATCCAAATTTTCAGCATATCCGATTTAGCCGTACTCTAAGCACATAAAATGATTTTCTTTATTTGGATTTAATTCGCATGTGGAATCATATCAATGTTGCACGATTCTGGATGAAATAGAAATCCTTAAATTTTCGTTATAATATTCCGTGTTGCAGAAAAACAAGCCGGCGAGACAAAACAGCGAGCAGATGACGATGACGACCCAAACATACATTCAAGAAAGCCAACTATTTACATGTTTACAAAATAAAACCAGACACAGAGCAGCTTTAAACTTTACGCGGTAGTCAGTGAGGAGCTTTAATCTGCTGTGGGAGGGGAGGTATACGCCTTCTCTCTAAAAGCTACGACTGCTCAAACAGCCACGCAGACAAAACATGAAAGCGCTCGCTCTGCTGGGACGGCTGAATTTTACACATCATGCTCCTGCAAGAGACTGAACATAGTTCCATTATTACACAATGATGGGGTCTGATTATACCGCAGACAGTCAGCAGCTATCACTTGCCTCTGTGTCTGTTAGTCTCAGTGAAGGAGGCGTGGCCACAGTGTGCTCTAAATGCATTCTCATAAATGTGTATGTAGTTTGTGTACGTGTGTGAGAGGTCTGTGAGCATATGCAGTGTGTGTGTGTGTGTGTGTGTGTGTACCATGGTGTAGTTGTGGGCCACTTTGTGCAGGTCCTGGCAGCCCTGGGCGTCGGCGAACGAGCGGATTCCCAGGCAGTTGGACGGGTGCAGCTGCTTCATCAGGTAGCTACAGCAGGCCTGAACCACGGCCGAGAGCTGCAGCAGACACGCCGCCGACAGCAGAGCCTCAATCGTGTCCTCCCTCAACTCCAACCGCCCTGAGAGAGAGAGAGAGAGAGAGAGAGAATATCAGTGCTGCTCAATGCTGCAAGATCAATCAAATATCACATCACTACGATTTCCAGCCTGATTTAGTACAAACTCTTGAAATTCAAAACACTCTCTTACCCGTGTATGCATACTGCACCAAAACCCACAATGCATCTGGATCCACTCCCTCCATCTTCACCTCCTCTTGCTTGGCCTCCCGGACGTCGCTGGTGAACATGGCTGCAAAGTAGTCCGACACAGAGGACAAGACTAACCTGAGAGAGAGAGAGAGAGAGAGAGAGAGACGAGATTATTTCTTAATCAGAACTACGGTCATTTTAACAAACCATCCATCTGTTTTAATGAGAATTTAAACCTCCTTTAGTGGAACTGAAACAGAGGCCACGCCTCCTTCACTGGGACTAAACCATACGAGCCACACCTCCTTCCCTAATACTGAAACACTCAGGCCACGCCTCCTTCACTGGAACCGAAACATTGAGATCACACCTCCTTCCCTGAGACAAACACAGAGGCCACACCCCCTTCACTAGGACTGAAACATAGAAGCCACACCCCCTGTATTGGTAATGAAACACAGAGGCCACGCCCCTTCTGGGTCATGACCACCATGTCCATAAATTCTAAATGGAAATGTGGAAGAGCTAATGAGGAAGGTGATTAGAGAGGAGCTTTAACTCTGACACTGGAAGCACCGTGACGACAAGATAATGCTGTTTGAATTCAGCTCTAATCTCTCTCTCTCTCTCTCTCACACACACACACACACACACACACACACACACACTTCCACCCACCCACACAGTTTGCCGCTTTAAATCTATTAGTCTGGTGACCTCAGACAGTATAATCATTAATGATTGTGGTTTTAAAAAAACACAGGTACGTGTGTGTGTGTGTGTGTGTGTGTGTGTGTGTGTGTGTGTGTGTGTGTAGCGGGAACATGTCAGCAGATGATATATAGCATGCTTCCATTGTTCCTGCAGTCTCCTATAGAGTTGTGAGTGCTGAAATGAAGCTTTATGAAGCTTTTGTATTTAAACAGTGTTAAGAGACTGTAATAAATCAGTCAATAACTCGGCGTCAGGCAGTAATGAGAAATCTGACCCAGCTGTTACAGCTACTTAATTATTTATTCATTTATCCATCCATCTATACGTCCACTGGACACTGGAATTATACAGTCCACTGCAGTGCTTCGCTTCCTAACAATCTGTAAAACACGAGTACAAACTCAACAAATAAAACAAACAGAATCACAAATTGTAATAATTATTCACACAGACAAACAAATAATAGCTGAATCAAACATGCTAAATCAAAATTAAACCTATGTGCACGATGAAAACATCTGATATGTTAGTGAGAATGTAAATATGGATTTTTCCTAGTATAACAATTTTAAGCCTGTAAAAAAAATACAATTTCTGAACTGTAAGTCGTTCTATGATGATGTATAATACAGCATCGCTTAGAATTGTAGACACTAAAAACAAAGTTTCAAAGGTTTTAATGGATTGCTAAGTGGCCTTTAAGTGGAGAGGAATTAAAAAGTGATGGAACGTAATCGCAAGTTAGATATTTGGCTACAGATTACACAACTGGAGAATTTATACATTTATTTTAAAAAAACATTTTGTACAAAACTGATACATTTCTGAAGTATAATGAGAAATTCTCAGTCAGTTAAGCAGGAATGTGTCATAATATTATAGACGCAATGTTTAGACGTCAATTACAATAATGTTCAAAGAGAGATTTAGCTAGCAATGATTAAGAGGCTCTGACGATAAAAAAAATTGTAAAATTGGGTAATTTTTTTTTTAGGATTAAATTTTCTGGAATCTTTAGCAGCACTAACAAGGCAGGATATTTTCACTTCAACAATTCCTTCAGTTTTTAGAGTGATGGTTTGATAGATAATCAGGGTTGTCTATATGGGTAATTTTGTATACATACAAAAATTACATAAACAAATCAACAGTGAACACTGAAAAAAATCCAAATTTAAAATTGAAAATATTAAGTACATCACATCATCTGCTTCCAGTCCGTTTGTAAAAACATTTTAAGATGTAATAAAAAGATATCACGATATCCACAATATCCCAAAAAGCATGATATAATTTATCGCAAAATCAAAAAAATTATATCGTGGCAATTTATCACAATATTGATATTATATCGTAACATTGCCCAGCCCTAGCTGTCTGTGATAATTTAGAGCTTTTTGTGTTTTAGCTTCTCAAAAATGTATAAATAAATAAATAAATAGTTTTGTATCCTCGTTTAGTTATTGTAAGGTGACAGATTTTTTGTGTTTATTCTTATTTTTAAAGAGCGTTTTTTAATATTTGTCCCTATTGTTAGCTAGTCACTGGGGGGAAAAAAAAAGAAACTTCATTAAGCTTTAAATATCAAGATTTTTGTGATGTTTAAATTTTTTTCAGATTCAGAAAGCAATTGGATTAGCTAATTAAACACAGTTAATTAATAGTTGAGAGATTATTTGATTACTGAACACGTGCTAAGTGCAGTCCTGTATATGGTAATATAATCTGCTAAAATAGTGCTGAAATAGATGGACTGAAATTTCAGGCTGAAAGAGAAAACCTGTAGGCGTTTAACCGAAGCGGCGGTTAATGAAGTGACAGCTTCTGACTGGAGAAAATCCCTCAGAGAGCTGACCTCAACCACAGCCACTGACATCCCTCCGTCACTGAGCTTCCTCTCAGCGATTAAAGTAAAGATGGGGGAGAGAAAGAGAGAAGGAGAGATGGAGAAACGGTTTTCCGACTGCATGCTTTCTGGTTGGTATGGTACGCCTCGTAATATAAACACTGTTAACAACAGGCAATACCAGAGCGCTGCTGAATTCTTGAAATCTGATTGGTCGGAAGGAATTTTCCATAGCAGCAGTTCTGACAATAGCATCAGATCAGATCCTAATATGTTAACGTTTCCATAGTAACAGCTAGGTCACAGGGACGTGTACAGCAGACTCTAAACATAATCTACACCTAATAATTAACAGATTAAAAATGTGTTGCTATTTCACAAAATATAATTAACATTATATTAACATTAACATTAAATTACTTAAGATTTATGGAAGGAGTCTCCAGTGCCAGTGCTTTCTAACAGCCAGAGGTAAAGCTGTATCAAGCTCTCGGTAACAAGCTACATCATTTTTGTCTTAGCAGCTCCAAGGGAACGTGCGGAAACTGTCTATAGCTGCTTTAATGCAAGTGATAACAGGAATTAATTTGTTTTGTTAAATGTAACTATAAACAGATGAAAAGTATGACAAAAAATTGTAAACACTGGCAAATTGCTGTGGTATAAGAGGAATAAAACACTTCGAAACATGCCATTATAGTAAACTGATCAACTTTCAGGGTGGTAACAGTAACTCCGCCTCATCACGTCACCATGCCGTTGATTATTTTCCTATAACAGCACATTTCCATGTGTTTTATTCTTACGAAGTTCAATTCTTCCTCTGTGAAGCCTGCCAAATGCATCCTTTTCAGCTCCTACTGCATCACAGGGTTAAAGGTAACACACGCGAAGGACAGCGCTATCTGCCCTCTTCTGCATACCTGAGCTCACAGACATTTACAATTGGCTAGTGTCACTGTGATAGACAGGGGAGAGAGAGTACGCCCCTCCCACCCGGAGAGCACAGCCAACTTCTGGCAATCTGTTAGCAACTATGAATCACTTACAAACATACTTTTGCCAAGAGCGACAGTTTGGTCTGTGACGGTTGTCGAAACTTTCACGGAGATCTGGTTCAGGGAACAGAAGTCCTCACATCTGGTTCTACTTGGCTCATGTGAACATTAAAATGACGGCTCATAGCACTGCAACCAGTAACACAGTGCACGCTAATCCAACAGGGATAGAAAAGGCAGATGGGATAAAAACGTGTCATTTTTTTAAAAAAAGCCGAGGTGGGACACCATGTCCGTGCATCCCCCGACAAACGGAGTCCTGTCAGTAGCTATCAAAGCGCTGCCTGCTCAGAGGCGTAGGCATCGAGGAGTAAACGCA
>NC_069737.1:14732349-14737349 GCF_027358585.1 Pangasianodon hypophthalmus | reverse complement strand
CACACACACAACACTCTCGCAGTCACTACTCTAAACTCTCACACACACACAACGCTCTCGCAGTCACTGCTCTAAACTCTCACACACACACACACACACACACACACACACACACCGCTCTCGCAGTCACTACTCTAAACTCTCACACACACACACAACACTCTCGCAGTCACTACTCTAAACTCTCACACACACACACACACACACACACACACACACACACACACACACAACGCTCTCGCAGTCACTACTCTAAACTCTCACACACACACAACGCTCTCGCAGTCACTACTCTAAACTCTCACACACACGCACAAAACGCTCTCGCAGTCACTGCTCTAAACTCTCACACACACACACACACACACACACACACACAAAACTCTCTCGCAGTCACTGCTCTAAACTCTCTCACACACACACACACACACACACACACACACACACACCGCTCTCGCAGTCACTACTCTAAACTCTCACACACACACAACGCTCTCGCAGTCACTACTCTAAACTCTCACACACACACACAACACTCTCGCAGTCACTACTCTAAACTCTCACACACACACACAACACTCTCGCAGTCACTACTCTAAACTCTCACACACACACACAACTCTCTCGCAGTCACTGCTCTAAACTCTCACACACACACACACACACACAAAACTCTCTCGCAGTCACTGCTCTAAACCCTCACACACACACACACACACACACACACACACAACGCTCTCGCAGTCACTACTCTAAACTCTCTCACACACACACAAAACTCTCTCGCAGTCACTGCTCTGAACTCTCACACACACACAACGCTCTCGCAGTCACTGCTCTAAACTCACACACACACACACACACACACACACACACACACACACACACACACACACACAAAACTCTCTCGCAGTCACTACTCTAAACTCTCACACACACACACACAACGCTCTCGCAGTCACTACTCTAAACTCTCACACACACACACACAAAACGCTCTCGCAGTCACTGCTCTAAACTCTCTCACACACACACACACACGCACACACACACACACACACACACCGCTCTCGCAGTCACTACTCTAAACTCTCACACACACACAACGCTCTCGCAGTCACTACTCTAAACTCTCACACACACACAACGCTCTCGCAGTCACTACTCTAAACTCTCACACACACACACACACACACACAACACTCTCGCAGTCACTACTCTAAACTCTCTCACACACACACACACACACACACACACACACCGCTCTCGCAGTCACTACTCTAAACTCTCACACACACACACAACACTCTCGCAGTCACTACTCTAAACTCTCACACACACACACACACACACACACACACACACAACGCTCTCGCAGTCACTACTCTAAACTCTCACACACACGCACAAAACGCTCTCGCAGTCACTGCTCTAAACTCTCACACACACACACACACACACACACACACACAAAACTCTCTCGCAGTCACTGCTCTAAACTCTCTCACACACACACACACACACACACACACACACACACACCGCTCTCGCAGTCACTACTCTAAACTCTCACACACACACAACGCTCTCGCAGTCACTACTCTAAACTCTCACACACACACACAACACTCTCGCAGTCACTACTCTAAACTCTCACACACACACACAACTCTCTCGCAGTCACTGCTCTAAACTCTCACACACACACACACACACACAAAACTCTCTCGCAGTCACTGCTCTAAACCCTCACACACACACACACACACACACACACACACACACAACGCTCTCGCAGTCACTACTCTAAACTCTCTCACACACACACAAAACTCTCTCGCAGTCACTGCTCTGAACTCTCACACACACACAACGCTCTCGCAGTCACTGCTCTAAACTCACACACACACACACACACACACACACACACACACACACACACACACAAAACTCTCTCGCAGTCACTACTCTAAACTCTCACACACACACACAACGCTCTCGCAGTCACTACTCTAAACTCTCTCACACACACACAACGCTCTCGCAGTCACTACTCTAAACTCTCACACACACACACAACGCTCTCGCAGTCACTACTCTAAACTCTCACACACACACACACAAAACGCTCTCGCAGTCACTACTCTAAACTCTCACACATACACACACACACACACACACACACACACACACAAAACGCTCTCGCAGTCACTACTCTAAACTCTCACACACACACACACACACACACACACACACACAAAACGCTCTCGCAGTCACTACTCTAAACTCTCACACACACACACAAAACGCTCTCGCAGTCACTGCTCTAAACTCTCACACACACACACACACAACACTCTCGCAGTCACTACTCTAAACTCTCACACACACACACAACGCTCTCGCAGTCACTACTCTAAACTCTCACACACACACACAACGCTCTCGCAGTCACTACTCTAAACTCTCTCACACACACACAACGCTCTCGCAGTCACTACTCTAAACTCTCACACACACACACAACGCTCTCGCAGTCACTACTCTAAACTCTCACACACACACACACACACAAAACGCTCTCGCAGTCACTACTCTAAACTCTCACACACACACACAAAACGCTCTCGCAGTCACTGCTCTAAACTCTCACACACACACACACACAACACTCTCGCAGTCACTACTCTAAACTCTCACACACACACAACGCTCTCGCAGTCACTACTCTAAACTCTCTCACACACACACAACGCTCTCGCAGTCACTACTCTAAACTCTCTCACACACACACAACGCTCTCGCAGTCACTACTCTAAACTCTCACACACACACACACACAACGCTCTCGCAGTCACTACTCTAAACTCTCACACACACACAACGCTCTCGCAGTCACTACTCTAAACTCTCACACACACACACACACACACAAAACACCTTCGCATTCACTACTCTAAACTCTCACACACACACACACACACAAAACGCTCTCGCAGTCACTACTCTAAACTCTCACACACACACACAACGCTCTCGCAGTCACTACTCTTATTTCACTCGCAAAACGCTCACGTTCACGCTCTCATTTCTCACATTTAGTACTTTTACCTCGCACAAACACAATGCTCTCACATTCTGTTTCTTGCACAAACTGCTCAGAGTTCTGTATACAGCGACAGTAACAGTACAGAAGGTTAGTTCCTGAAGAGACATCAGTCATATCCTAGTCCATTTCTAAGAGCTGGTTTAAGTGATGAAGCGACTAAACCGAGCCTCGGCGTCTAGCTGGAGTTACAGGGCGAGCTGAATCACTGAAATGACTCATAACACACTAATCTCTTCGCATTGTGAAAACGCTTTGTGTAATAAAAAGTCTTGTTTGAAGTAAAGACCTGTTAATGATTTATATATTCACACACACACACACACACTACAGCTATTTGCAAAATCCAATCTTTATTCATTGAGTAAATCTTAGTTTGAACGCCATAAGCACACATTGTTGCCTAACACACACACACACACACACACACAGGCCTACTGTGCAGTAGCTCCTGTACTGAGCTCAGTGTGTTACTCCTAACACACTGTGTACTACTGCAACAGGGTAGAGTGTGTAACGGGAACAGTCGCCACGTCGAATAAACCCAGCAGGCGCGTGCTGTCGGGAAGGAAGTACCGCAAACTTCACTCCTGTGCGTTTGACCCCCGCATGCACAACTTTTAAACAAACAAAAAAGTTTACTGGTTATAAAATTCAAGTGAAGAAAACATGGATGTTGTACAAACATCTCGCGGTTTAATCTTCGGCTAGGCAGGCACGCACGCGCACGCACACACACACACACACACACACAACCAAGCTTTGTTTTTAAATCGAAAACATCTGGAGCGGATGTTTACGCAAAAGGAAAAAAAAGACCACGTAGTTTGAGTAACACATAACAGAGTGTGTGTGTGTGTGTGTGTGTGTGTGTGTGTTTACCTGCACGAGCTCGACTCGCTCTCGGCGTTGTTATTGCTCGCGCCGTTGTTGTTGTTGGTGGTGGTGGTGATGGTGTTGTTGTTCTCTTCGTCCTCGCCCGCGGTGGCGTTACTTTGGCTCGCGCCGCCACCGCAGCCGCCGCCGAGTTCGGTGCCCTCGCGCGTCACGTCGGAAGCGGAGCGCGAGTGCGACGGAGACGTGAACACGGCGCTTCCGCACTCCTGCTGGCTCACGGAGCGATGAGGAGGAGGAGGAAGAGGAAGAGGAGGAGGAGGAGGAGGACACGCGGAGGCGCTCAACTTATTTCGGTTTTCGCCGACGAGCGAGGAAACGTGGGCGCTCGCGCTGCTCGCCGAGGCGGCGCTGGAGCTCCCGAGCGCGTGCGGATGGTGGTGCTGATGGTGACGGTGGAGGTCGCCGGTTCTAGAGAGCAGCTCCTCCACCAGAGGCTGCTGCGCGCCGGGAGGCGGGGACGTCGCGTGGCCGAACCAGCGCCAGCGGATGCGCAGAATCTGCTTCACGTCGAAGTCTTTCCTGCCGGGGGCCGACATTCCCGAGACTCCGGCGCGCGCGACAGGAGTGTGACGGGGACGAGGCGGCGGAGGAAGAGGACGAACGAAGAGGAGGAGGCGCGCGAGGGATCGGCACACGGAGGGAGAGGAAGAGTGAAGAGAGAGAAAACGAAAAGGAGAGAGAGAGAGAGAGAGAGAGAGAGAGAGAGAGAGAGCCGCCGCAAATCTGTGGTGGTCGACAGAGGAGCGCGCGCCAACTGTAACTCGAGAGCGCTGCTGGCGAGGCTCGTGGAGACACACACACACACACACACACACACACCTCCCTGTTCTCTCTCTCGGACAATTTAGTTCAGTTCAAAATAGAGAGAGAGATAAAACTGTCGCTCTCTCTTTCCTACACACACACCCCCACACACACACCTCTCTCTTTCTCTCTCTCTCTTTCCTACACACACACACACACACACACACACACACCTCTCTCTCTGACTGACACA